>NC_135503.1:95705574-95876033 GCF_052857255.1 Amblyomma americanum
CCTCCATACGAATGTGCTTCTGTTCTAAACAATATATTTGCTGCGGCATTTTCTACCAACGTTTCTCTTGTTCACCGCGTGTGCCCTGTTTTTGATGCTCTTCCTATGGATCCAGTTATATTCGACGCGTCAGGCATCCAGTGCATCATAGAAAATCTTAAGGTTTCCTCTTCCTGCGGTGTTGACAACATTAATTCGAAGGTTTTAATTAATACAAAGTACTATTGTTCTATAATTCTTACTAAATTGTTTGAGCAGTCTCTTGCAACAGGTTGTATTCCCAATGATTGGAAAATTGGGAAGGTGATTCCACTGCATAAGTCCGGAAGTAAACATTCTCCTGATAACTTTAGACCTATATCACTCACTAGTATTCCGTGCAAGATCATGGAACACGTCATATATTCTCATCTCATCTCTTTTTTAGAATCTAACTCCTTTTTCACCATTGCCCAGCATGGTTTTCGTAAGTCTTTTTCATGCGAAACTCAGCTAATATGTTTCACACATGACCTTCATTGCATCCTTGACCACGGGTCTCAGGCAGATTGCATATTTTTGGACTTCTCGAAAGCGTTTGACACTGTTTCACATGAGCTTCTCTTTCTTAAACTAAGCAATCTTAACATAGACCCTAATGTCCTTGCATGGCTACAATGCTTTCTTTCTAACCGTTCACAATTCGTAACAGCGAACAATATAAACTCTCATTCTTTGCCTGTCCGTTCCGGCGTGCCTCAGGGGTCAGTTCTTGGGCCCCTCCTTTTTCTCATCTATATAAATGACTTACCGGCTAACATTTCTTCTTCAATTAATCTTTTTGCCGATGATTGTGTTATTTACCGCGAAATTAAAGATGGTAATGATGTCTCTTGTCTTCAATCCGATATTAACAAGGTTCTTGACTGGTGTTTTACTTGGAACATGCAACTAAACATTAATAAGTGTAAACATGTACGCATTTCTCGTCTCTCTAATGCCCCTTCTTCTTATCACATTAACAACGTGTCTCTCGAAACTGTGTCATGTTATAAATATCTGGGTGTTTACGTTTCTTGTAACCTGTCTTGGAAAACTCACGTTGAATACATAATAAATAACGCTGATCGCATGCTTGGGTACCTTCGCAGAAATTTCTCACGTTCATCTACTTCAATAAAATTATTACTTTCTAAAACATTGGTTCGGTCCAAGTTAGAATATGCTGCATCTGTCTGGAGCCCTGGCATCGATTCACTCGTTTCAGATTTGGAAGCTGTACAGAACCGCGCATGCCGTTTCATTCTTTCTAATTATCACCGAACAAGCAGTGTAACCGCCATGAAATCAAGTTTGTCCCTACCACTTCTTTCCCACCGCAGATCAATAGCCTCATTGTGTCTCTTTCATAAAATTTACCACAACAGCTTTCTCAATCCTAAGTTACTGTCTAGACCATGTTACATATCAGCACGCGTTGATCACCGTCATAAAGTTGGAATCCCATCTTGTCGCACCAAATGTTTTCATGACTCATTAATACCCCGAACTTGTGTCAGCTGGAATCACCTTCCCCACGACATCGCAGGTATTTCCGATAACAATGCATTTCGTAAAGTACTTAATGTTTCTTTCTGAGTATGTGTCGTTTATTACTGTATAAAAATTGCCTTTTTACTGTCTACACACTGTTTTAATATATCCCCACTGCATTCTAATCTTATTGCCTTCCTGTGTTTTCACTTTTTATGTATTCCTGGTTTATTTTTGTTTTCCCTCCTTGTTGTTGCTGTTTAGGCTGAATTTTTATGTATTCCCACTCCCCTCTGTAATGCCTTCGGGCCCTGAGGGTACAATAAATAAAATAAAATAAAATAAAACTGCATGAAGGCCATTCGCAAGACAAGCGTTTGATGTCCAAGTAAGAACCGGCTCAGGATGTGCTGAATGAGTTCTTCACATAAGCAAGTTCCACAAGCTGGAGTCTCGGCTATTCTAATCAAATGCGTATAGACCTTTCCCGGCCTACGTCATCAGCGCACGTGTCAGTGGTCCGATGGGCAAAACATGCGCCCTACCGAGAAGGCTCTGACCGGGAGAAGAAAGCCTGCTTGCCGTCTCGAATCGGGGAACAAAGGCGGCAGGGGAGTGCTCAACGTCAGTAAAACCGGTTCAGAACCGAAAGTGGACGATTCTGCCCATCGGGCAACACCTTCTTGACATCACACTGTTTACACCAGGGAGAACTCTATTTGCAGCTGTAAATGCTAGCCTTCGCCACAGGCCACACAGGAAAGTGGCACTGCGGCAGGAGAGGGTACCTGCAAGCGCAGCTTTATGAATGCGTGAAGTGTGCACAGATGGGAGAACGCAACATGCGCGGAAAATTACGTGAAATCACGTAGTGACATTAATACAAGAACATAACAAAATAAAAGCCTTCTGAGAAAGCCGGTTGCTAACACAGCTATTGGACAGCCGTTGATGCTTCAATGACTGGCCGGTCAGCTTCTTTAGTGGTGTCGTTACCAACAAAATCACCAACAAGAAGCCACTGAATAACTGGATAAATTCAGCTACGTCTTATTTAAAGCATTTGGCTAAAGCGGTCCTGGCCATCCATTTTCTGCCCCTTGTCCTTTACTTTCTTTGTTTCTCCCACCTCTCTTTCCTGGCTTCTATCTTCTTGCTCTCTTTTTTCTTCTCTTCTTTCTTCTGCTTTTCTTTTTAAAGCGCTAGCATTAAGGCTCCAGTTCTGCAGAGAATCCGTCATCGTCGGTGTCGAGGTCGTCACCTGCCACCTGCCGGGGCAGCGGCGCGTCGCTTAACAGCTGCACCACTGCGCCAGGAGTGGTATGAGCACTCAAGGCGATCTATGAGTGTAAAATAAAGAATGACCAGTTACGCATAGTGAGACGTGTATACGGACAACCTAGGCGACAGAGAATGATTACTTGCGCTGGAGGGATCCGCAAATTGCACTCTTAAAGATAGACTAAGCTTTATGTGACGATGAAAGAAAGAATTATGTCTGCCAGCGGAGTGATACGCAATGAGGGCCCCATTCCGCGGCAGGGACATATTAACGCTAGCACTTAAGGCGGAGCTTTACTGTCTCATCCAGTTTTTTGTAGCGAGAGCTACTCTTGGCTACCAGTCGAGCATTTCGCGGTGCATGGGAGAAGAAAGTTGTGCGCATGCGCCGTTACCACGGCAACCGGAGAGGAGCAAAGTGCAGCGTGCGCTTCGCCGTCGCCGCGGCCGCGCGCCCGCTCCACCGTCAAAGCCGAGCGTGACGCCACGCGGATGAGCAGTTGTGCGCATGCGCCGATACCATGGTAACCAGAAAGACCCCACAGCTGCGCCGCGTTCTTCGTCGCCACCTTGCCGCACGCTGCTCTATCACCCGAACCGCGCGTCGTCGCATGCGCAGCATTGCGTATAAAAGGCTGACATGTAATCGGCGGCTGTATCGCAACGCTTGATATGGATGCAGAGAAGGAAAGTCCAGCCGCCGCTAAACGGCGGTATAGACAAGAGAAGATTCACTTTTCCGATCCTGAAGTTGTCGCCTGGCACTTGGCTACTCAACAAAGATAGAATGAGCGTAAGAAGGCGAAGAGAGAAGCGGAGACGCCCGAACAGAGAGAGGAACGCGCTGCCAAACGGAAATGCCAGACTGCCGAGCGTAACAGACGGCACATAGCCGCCAAGATGGAAGGCGTCGGTCAACGGGAACCAAGCGAAGAGGACATGTAGGCCCGTCGTGTGACTGATCAAACAATTCGAGTTTCCGAAAAACAAGCTCAGCCAGGGAAACGTACCTCTCGCTACGTATATCCTGGCATAGCCGAGCTAAGCCATTGCCAATTTTTCTCTGTCTTGGCTTGGTCCTTGCATTGGTCTGCGAATGTCTGAAAGTACGAAGGCAGGCTTCAGTTACACGACGACTCAGGATGGACTCCCACAAGCGGCTCCCACGCTAAAACGACAACGTGCTAAATGCCGAAAAGGGCAACGGTGTACTATGACTGATTACAGGCACTAATTGGTCATCTTTTCAAGTAAAGGCTTATTAAGCTTTTGCAGGCTGAAGACACATCGCTTCTTAGGCGCGCACATCGGAAGCTTTCGTAAAGCCCACACTGTGCATAGTTCAAGAGCCTGCTTCAGGTTTCCGAGCGCCAAAGAATATGATGGATCTCCTACTCGATGCTTCACCTTTAACAGACTTCCTGGGACCCTTACAATACAGCCTGCTTGTGTTATCGAGCAAATAGAAACAAAACCTCCTTGTTTTACCTTGTGAACATATTCAGGCAGTTCGATAATCTTCATCTCATCGTTGATGTTGCTAAAATACGATTACCATGACTACAGCCATTTCGACATACATCGCTGACAACTACATGTATGTGCAAAATGGGCATACTTCTCGGATAAATAACAATAATATCACTTTTCTGCAAGTGCCCAGTTCACAAGCTACATTTTGTACCCTCCAATGCCTTTTTGCCTCTTGCCCATTACCGCGAACTAGGCACTCATCTTTGCGGCGTCCTCAGGAGCCTGACGAGAGGCTGGTTTTCTGTGAGAAGCACAATGTGCCACACTAGTTTTAAACGACATTACATTGCCCAAGTATTTTCACTCCGGGAAGGCAAGCAAACACGGAAAGAAAAGCACCAGACACGAGGCGGTGCTTCTGTCCATGTCACCCTCTTTCGGCTGTTACAAAAACCATGTTAACGAACCATTCTCAATTCCATCCGCTTGTCTACATTGTCATTTTTGGCAACAAATACGACCACTTGCTTCATCTGTACATCGTTGGCTATTATCTTATCGCCAGTTTTGATCGCAGATGACACCGGTTATGGGAGTGCCCTTTCGGCAGCGTTGACCAAAAAAGAAAAGGTCTTTCTATCTGCACACAAAGGCAGGGAAAGGTGACGTCTGAATTCATAAGGCGTTTTTCGCTTTTGTTGTTTTTTTTTTCCACTTCATCGTTGCCTTCTGATCTAATGTCTAGATAAGTAGCTTATAAAAACACGCACTGGTGAAAATGAGTTTTAATTGAAAGTTTGCAGTCGTCGCCAGCTGTCGTCCCTTCATTAATATAGTTAGCACACCCCTATTCTGAGATGTACGATACGACCAACTAGCCCCCTTTAACGCTGTGCTAAGCATCACAGAAGTCGTCGTCGAAATGGTAAGATAACGGTCAGTCAAATGAAGTTGTGCAGCGCATGACCTCTATGAAAGATGCCCAGCGCACCACTGTGTATATATGTACATTGCTACCGCTATTTGCAACAACCAAGAAGAACATCGTAAAAGGCGGCACAGCTTGGCGTCCTAGAAGATGAGTCGGAAATACCCAAGTGTGATCCGCAGCTGTATCCCAAGAGCTGCCTAGAAGGTAGAAGTGGACCAAGGGTCCCCATCAGAAAGGCCTACACCATTCTCTTGAAAACGCTGGAATTGCATTGCTAGAAAAATGATCAAAAGACAAAAACGAAGGCACAGTATGAAACGATCATGAAATTTAGTGGTGGAAAAGGAGAATTACGATAATGAGGGCGGAAAAAGATAAGATAAGGACGAGTAAAGTGCGTGAAAACGTAAAAAAAAATTGCGTCATGTTCGCACTACCATGCTTTAGAAGAAACGGGCAATAGGTGATGTTAGTAGGTTCTGCACGCCGAGGCTTGTGTGTAAGCTATGCGCCTGAATTTAGGCAGCAGACAGCCTTCGACTGCCTACTCGCATGCGTTGCTTGCAAGCGGCCAGCTTCACTTAGACTCCAAACAGAGGGCGGTGTTTGGCATAGTTCGCCCCCTTTACTGCACCTCGTCACGTGCCAACGGTGGTAGGAAGCCTTCGGTACCCTCCTACTGATTACCTTGAACTTCCCACCCTACTCCCGGTGCGCTGCCGCCGGGGATTGCGCCTTTTTTGTGCGCGCGTGTTTACAGAAGAAACTGACGTAGCGTGCACATGTCTCCTTGAGTTACCCGCCGCAGTAGTTCAGTGGTTAAAGCGCAAGCATTTTTTTAATTGCATGTACTTTATGCTTGCGTCGAGCCAGCCAGACACACAAAAACTTTCACACTCGCGGTGAGAAACGTGGGCACTGCAAGGTTGATGTATCCACCGAGAAGTGAGACAGTCACAGCCCCTTCCATTTCCCCAAGACCAATGTTTCAAGCACGGATTACAGAGCATCTTAATCGCGCTGTTTTACAGCGAGAGCTGTTAAGCGCCCGTCCCTAGCTTGCGCATCGTCATCGTCGTCGTTGGCGTAACCGACGGGTGCGTTAGGCGGATGTCATTAACGCACCCACCGGTCATTAACGAACTCGCCTTATTTCATGGTCAACCCGGGTCGCATAAGCCTACGGGTGGCTCTGTCTGGAACAGCCGCCTGCCATTGCAGGGTGCATCACTTTACTGCTACACCGGCTATAGACGAATCTTGCGTTTCACAGTCGTAACCATCCCTGTGAGTTTTTATTCTGCCTCTTAAACTTGGCACCGAAATCGGTGCTTTAAATCGCGTACCTGAGCTTAGTCAAGCCGTTCTTTAACAGCTTTTCGCCCTGGTAACCATTCTATAATGGCGTATACGTATCAAAAATTCCGTCGAATATAACTTAATTTATATTCGTTTTTGCAGCGGTAACGGTTTGCAGTGTATATTCGACAGAAACCGCGTGGTCTGGTGTCCACAAGTGCACACTGGAAGCGCTGAGTTGCGCGCGGCGCTCACCACTGGCGCGCTACTGTCGCGCAAGTGTTTAAACTAGCAGTGCTAGAACAGAGGCTAGTTGGGTTTGCATCTTCGTTATAGCGCGCTCCTGCACAGGCTACGCGATTCTTGCGCCCCAAGCGGGTACATAGCGTGGTGACGCGAAGGACGTTTCATTTCAGTTTTTGTTATTTGACATGTAAGGAGGCGTTCCGGTCGACGTTGCTCGAGAACGCAAACAGTTAGTCAGTGGGGATCCGCAACGGGACGATGCATAGATGGGAGGAAACGGCAGTTACGCATTACACATGATGCTGATGCAGGATGAGCCGAAGCGGAGATGAAGCCACGGCGCTTGTGACGACGTCTACGTCTCAGACAGCATGCCCTGCAAACGCGCGGAGGATGGAGTTTAACCTCCCAGTGCGACTCGGGCTATGAGGGGCATCGTAGTGAAGAGCTCCGGTTAATTTCAACCACTTGGGGTTCTTTAACACCCGCCGCGGTGGCTCAGTGGTTAGGGCGCTCGGCTACTGATCCGGAGTTCCCGGGCTCGGACCCGACCGTGGCTGCTGCGTCTTTATGGAGGAAAAACGCTAAGGCACCCGTGTGCTGTGCGATGTCAGTGCACGTTAAAGATCCCCAGGTGGTCGAAATTATTCCGGAGCCCTCCACTACGGCACCTCTTTCTTCCTTTCTTCTTTCACTCCCTCCTTATCCCTTTCTTTACGGCGCGGTTCAGATGTCTAACAATATATGAGACAGATACTGCGCCATTTACTGTCCCCAAAAACCAATTATTATAATCGGGGTTCTTTAACGAGGACTGACATCGCACAGTACACGGGTCTCTAGAATTACGCCTCCATCGAAATTCGACCGCCACGGCCGGGATCCAACCCGCGTCTTTCGGTTCAGCAGCCGAGCGCCATAGCACGTTTGTGATACCACAAAATCGGGTCTTTATACGCTTTCAATTGCTTTTTGTTTCCTTGTTCTTGAAGATGATAGATAGAAAGAAGGCTCCTCGTTTGCCATTCCGTCACTGTTCGAATCGGTTTCACCAGATGGCGTTTCCACGCATAACTGATTGGGGTTGCTTTCGCGGACTTTTCATGCGCGCAGGCGCGGGTTGTCTTCAAATGCGATGCCGCGGTATAGCTTCTGGGCGCCGCTACGTTACCGTTTCAGATTTCGAAGGGCGGGAAAATTCCCGTCTCGATTTTAAGAATTTCCCGATTTAACGAAATAATTCGTGGCTGCCTCTGCACTTCGTTAAATCGGGTTTAAACTGTAGTTTCTCATAGCAAAGCGAGGGCTCGGCCAAGTTTCTCATGGCAGCAACCATAGCCCACGCATGAACATGGGGAGCGAACCCGCAATAGCAGATGACACCAATGAAACATTTGTTTTTCACAGTACGAAAACGGAAGCTTCTATTGTGCACTGTTTTAAACGTTAACAATGTTTTGAAAGAATATTTGCTCTGAAAAAGTGTGTCCATTAAACGCAAAAAAATATTTTCCATGGTTTGCTCTATTTGGTGGCATGAGCAGAAAGCCCCTTCTCAGCATAGGTAAATTCTGTGCTTGTTTACGCCTATCTGCTTTTCTGCACTTTTTATTGCAATGCACAGTAAGCATATCTTATTACAGGACATACTGATTGTAAAACAACGCTTCCTTGCAATATATGTTATGCGAAATATTGTGTTTCTGCAGTGTTAATTGTGTGCTAGGGCTAACACTGGCCAAGCCAAGTACCAACCGCTGTCTTCCCGGCATTCCCGCGGCGGATGAAGTGCCCTTTAAGAAACTCGCATAGATGGTGGCGCCAGCTTTTCCTCTAGGTTGTATTTAGAAACTATGCTGATTTATTAGCAATACTGGCAGGGAACGATGTGATGCCTTGAACTAGCAAGAACAGACTAGCGCGAGACACCACCGCGAGGCGGGAGCAAAACTCGATGCTCCTCGCTGTCTTCATCATTAGCGCGGTCGTTGCCGCCTGTGCTGTTTGAGGTCGGTGCTATACTGCTGCATGTTTTTCGACGCCAAACGTAGAAGACGTAGAGACGAGTCCGAAGCTTATTTGGTTCGCGAACTCGCAAAGACACGCTCAAAGGCCCGATGACGCGCACAGAAAGGCAAGACAAACCCCTCACAGGGTCTCAAAGCTCTTTGGTTATACCAGTTTAGGTAATCAGCAGAATGCTCATGTAACTTGCAGGTTAATCGTTTTTCACGCCTCGTGGGGCATTCAGCTGAACTGCCCCGAGATTTTTCAAAGCAGTTTTGGAGCTCGAAATAGCTTATTTATTTGCTCACAGGCGGCGCTGCCAACTGCTAATGTCCAGAAATTGGCCGATGGATCTGACCAGATTTTGATACCGGAAGGGTTAAAGAACTGTGGCGCGACTTTTTTGACGACGTCATTGCTCTTTTCCTCATGAAAGGCTACTACGTAACTAAATTTTAAGTGTCTGTATCAAAATCTACTATTGTCGATATCGGCTAGTTGAGCGTGGCGTTAGCGCTGCCTTTTTCAAACTATAACAGGTTGTGAAAACATCTCTTACGCCTAGGCCGTAAATGATATAGGCTTAGAGTATTGTTGGCATTTCCAACAGAAGCACTACAGGCTTCGCGCACGATAGGAACTTGGTCTCCATACTCCTTTTAAGTGGCCTGAGTTCGGAGCGATGTGGTGGTTACGCAACACGATGGGTGTGCCTAAGAGGGTCCACTGCGCTGAATGTTCTCAGCTCTCAGAGAATGGAGATCTGTGGGTGCAAGAATTTGCGTGGGACGTAAATAGTGCACTGGCTGAGTATCGCGAATAAAGGACCAGTATGTTTGTTTGTAATCAGGTTGAGTTCTCTATACCTGGCGGCATGTGCTGCCAGCGTGGTTGAGTGTGTCTGCCGGTATAGGTCAGTTGTGAATTCACCATGAGCAATTGTGGTACTGGGGGAGGGGCGGGGGGCATAGAAGGAAACGGTCAAGAGAACTCGGAGCGAAATACCGCATTTAAAAAGGCTTACCTAGCAATCAGTGGTGATAGAAATAAATATATTTATTATTGTGATTAAAAGCAAATAGCCCAGTTGTGCTCAAGTAATAAGAAATTAAAAGCAGCAAATAACAATGAGTCAGAAACAACATAACTGCCTAAAACAACACCGTTCATACTGAAGAAAAAGCCACGTGGTATCATTGCGAATTTGTAACCAACTCAGAAAAGAACGCAGAAATCAAGTAACAATTTGAATGCTAGCAGCACCTGCACAGGTGCTATTATATTACCGCTAATATATGGAAAATTGGTTACTCATATAAGTTTCAGCAAAGCATGTTTTAAGTACGTACATGACAGAACTACGTTCGTCGCAAACCTTTGCTGATTATTTAGACTGAGGACTATTTTCCTTGTTCTTTACAAAAAAAGTACACAGAATCAAAAGAACATATTCATTCCTGAGAGCGGTTGCTTTGCTAATTGATCGCAATACCGAGCGCACATGAAAATTTGATAAGCCTGCGTTCAGGGGAAAAAGCATGCGGGAAAATTGGCACAGTCGACAAAACGAAAGCTCAATTCCACAATGACACAAATGGTCGTAACAAAGATCAGTTAAACCTATCGAATATTGAAAAATCACGAGAATTTTATTTCTCCTGTGGACGAAAATATGGTAGTTTACTGAATTAGAAACACATAAGCCCTGCACGTGCAGAAGGAAATAAAAAAACCATACTTCATGGAATTAGTTGCGGTACATTACTGAATTATTTAGCAAAACATATTTTACTTTCATTTCGCTAATCATCTGGTGATGAAGTTGATGTCTTTCTCTACTTTATTATGAGCGGAGTTCATTTCATATATTACCGTGAACTTTGCATAAAGAGCATCGTCGCCTGTTTGTCTGGAACTGAACACCCTCCGCAAGTCGCCTTAGCTAATTAGGGAGCTCCGTTGAACCTACACGCAGCGGAAATGCAGAGGACACCATTCTACCTGCTCCCGGTGGGAGCGAAAGGAGACACGGGGTCCCGATTCGGGAAGCGTCGGCAGAGCGGCAATGCCGCAGCGGGACGCGAGGCGGAAGGCCGGATGGCGGCGCTGATGACCTTTCCGGCGCGCTCCGGAAAGCCCACCTGCGGAAGCTCGATAACGCCCGCACGCGCACAAGCTCGGCGGGAAGCCGAACGCCTCGCCGAGTTGGGACAAAGCCAGACTCATAGCCAGGTGCTCGCGCTGTGAGGGGGCGGATGACAAGGCGGCTCAGCTCTCTCCAGTTCCGCGTCGCGGGAGCCGCGGAACGCGGGAGGGGTAGCCGCGTCGATTAGAACTTCTTTCCCTTTATACGTCTATTTTTTGTCTCCCCTTTGATGTGAATGAGCTTTCAGCTCGGAGCTCCACAAATGCCCGCGAAAAGTACGAAACGCTTCGAACACTGACGATCTGCGCTCAGGCTGCGCTAAAATGCCTGAGACAGCTCGTTAACTCCCTAGCCAGCGTCACTAGAGCCAGGCTGGCGGCTGTATCTCCGGCCGGTGGCAGTTGCAGTTAGAACGACAGACCGAAAGGTGATTTTAGGCTACTGTAGCCATCAGACTACACACATGACACGCTCGCCAGGTGACTACACGAGACTGAGCTCAGCCGCGTTCTCTTAGTCGCGAAGTCTTACAATCCGGTTTCTCAATGCAGAGGCTAGGTTATCTGTTTGAGACGTCGCGGCAATGCTGTGCTAAGTGAGACCACGTCAAAAGCATGCCACAAGTCTAGCTGCGTGGCCAAAGCTTTCTTACGTATCCGGTAAGCGGCTTGCGACCATCGCAATGTCTACGCTGCTTTACTGCAAAACACCAGATATTTATTTATTTATTTATTTATTTATTTATTTATTTATTTATTTATTTATTTATTTATTTATTGATACCACAATCCCACAAGATATTTTCGCAGGGTGGGTACATGAATGCAAAGAAGGAAAATTACAAGTACAGGTGTCAAAAGTTCAGGCAAAAAGCTCGGACATTATAGTAACAATATTAAACAACCGCTCATCAGCAGTAAGCAGAGAAAATAATACGTAGTGGAGCTATTACAACCAGTCAGCAAAAAAAAAATTATTTAAACCAGACAAGAAAATAGAACGCAATACAACAAAACAGATATTAGAGAAAACTTAGACCTCTAGTAAATAACGCCACAGATTGCTGTAAAATTTCGTCGTTGGTAAGCCCATTCCAATTTGTTACTGTTGAATATTGAATACTTATGGGCGACTTTTTTCTCCAGCTCGGATAACACAGAGCAGCTGAACGAAGCGAGGACACGTAATGAAATTCTCTGCTACACGTATTGCGTCATTTTTGGAGCGGTTTGCTGAAATGAGCAGAGGAAAAACAAAAGCAGACAAAAGGGCTCCATGGAACGCGTGTAAAACATTTCTAACCCGTCAGTTGCTTCCGGGTGCAGTTTCAACAGGGTGGAAGCGCGCCTTCAACGGTGAACTCGAAGGTACGGTAATTAGATCAAGACAATGATAATGAGGAATGCACTTGGAGCCATGCTTTGGTCCGTATTTTATATAACGGAGATCTATAGCTGCATCGTTAACACTGTTAGATACAAACTCGCACATACACAGTGCGTGTCATGTGTGAGACTGCGTGCGTGCGTGTGGTTGTGTCATTTTCCACAGAGTCAATGTCTGTTTCCTCATCCACCTGTTGCACGTGCGCAATTTTTCTAGTGTCAAATTCGTATTCTTCGAAAGCGGCTTTTTTAACCACCGAATTCCATTTCGGATTATCCTCCCTCCTTTCCTTTTATTTGCTCTTTTTCTTGATCACTTTGTTCAGAACTAGTTTTCCTCTACACTCATTGTTCCTGCTTGTCGTTGTTGGTAGTAAAGCGTTAACTAAGCATGTATTATCGCGACCGAATGTTTACGGGACGCGTGTTCTCGGAAAAAAATTTTATTACACGGCAGCCTCACAACCTAGTCGCTTGCTATTTCTTACCAGAGGATATTGCATGCACGTCCCCTCATGCCCCGACGCATTTCAGGCGACTGGATTGCGTGTTGCGATTAAATGTTTATTTACCACGCTCTCGCGTCCCGCAAACTTTTGATCTCTTGAGTGCTCACACCAGGAGATCGGCAAAGGATCGGAAGACGAAGGGCAGCTGATTAGTGGTGAAAATCGTTGAAAAAAAAAATAACGTAGAAACCACGCACGGCTAGAAGTCAGCATTTTGACGGAGACGTCTCCTGTTCACTTGCTTTTCCGTGACAGCAACATCGACGAAGTGAACAGCAGGACCATAGAGCGTGAAGAGTCAGTTCGCTCTTATTACTCGAAGTAGCAACACCCGCTGCACCTTAAAATGCCCGGCAGTTTTTCAGAACTTGCGTTGTCGATATCGGTATGCCATTTGTTCGAGGATTTAAAGCGTAGCGGGTGAGCAACAACCGGTTTGCGGAATCCGATTTCTTCGAAGACCTGCTCTTCGAGAGCGCAGGTCTTCGTTATTTGCTTGATATTCTTTTCAATAATAATTCTCGCCTTTTTTTTTCTTCCTACGTGGCGATTCTTTTTTGTATTTGAAGCAGGGTTCGCATTCGCTCTTACACACCCTTTTTAAAATCCGCCGTTGACGTTGAGAGACCGCCGAAGGCTCCTATAGAGGCCCTCCACGGCACCTGCATATGAGTGCTGAGGGCTCGAGAAGCAGAGCTTACCTCTTAGCACATCGTGCGTGGGTGTACCTTTTCAAGGCTCCACCTTTCGCTGCTCAAATTTTCAGCAGTTCAGCCCTGTTTCGTAGCCCCATTCTCAGCACCCACGCTTTTCCCGCCTCTTGTTTATTCATTGGACAGTCTTCGGCACTCGATAGTGCGTAAATGTTAAACGACACTTACATTCGTCGCCCCGCCGCGGTGGCTCAGTGGTTAGGGCGCTCGACTACTGATCCGGAGTTCCCGGGTTCGAACCCGACCGCGGCGGCTGCGTTTTTATAGAGGAAAAACGCTAAGGCGCCCGTGTGCTGTGCGATGTCAGCGCACGTTAAAGATCCCTACGTGGTCGAAATTATTCCGGAGCCCTCCACTACGGCACCTCTTCTTCCTTTCTTTCACTCCCTCCTTTATCCCTTCTTTACGGCGCGGTTCAGGTGTCCAGCGATATATGAGACAGATACTGCGCCATTTCCTTTCCCCCAAAACCAATTATTATTATTATTATTATTATTATTATTATTACATGCGTCGGCGGAAGTGCTTCGCATGAAGGTGTGGACGCAGCCGGATGCTATTAAGAGAAAGCGTAAACAATCACAGCTTTAGCTACAAAGGCCTCAGGGTTTTTATTGTCCTCCAGGATTAGGATATGAAAGAAATAGTTTAATTTATTCCTCCCGAAACCCCATGCGCGAGATATCATCGGCGACACGACAGACCATGGCCTATGGAGTTCAGATCCCACGAAAGAGTGACCGCACACAACAGGTGACGGACTGTTCAACGAAGTTCTACCGCACAGTTTACTGTCTCGGCGAACTTGCTGGTGAATGAGAACGCAAGCTCGGAAGTGACGTTGCTACTTTGACGGAGTGTGATACCGGCTTCGCTGAAACATATGGTCGTTCTGCAATCCGCGAGCTTCACGGATCATACTGATACCATTTTGGCTGATGTGCTTCACAAAGTGTCGTTTACCTCCCAGTGGATTTGGACGAGCCAGACTCGTCATAGCCGACCGTCATTTCTGGCTCGTGACGAGTACAGCTTGTCATGTGTTTTCTGGCATTCCGTGTACTGTTTAGGTGAGTAGGGATCGTCCAAAGCATTTTTTGGTTTGCCAACAGATGGAAGTACACGTACTAAATGAATATTTTGGTACCATTAAAAAGCGCTAATTAGGAAGTTAAGGCGCGCATTTTGGTTTGTTACACGTGAAACACTTTTTCTTGGTTATAGCGCTGTTGTCCGAGCAACCTTAGAATACGCTGTTGTGCAGGTCGCCCAGGAAGGCGACCGCGGCCACATTTATTGGAGGGCTGCCAGAGAAGAGACAGCAGCGCAGCGGCGGCAGCAGCGTCCGGCCCTGTCCAAGGTCCCGAGCGTTCTCCCCAGCGCGTGCTGGGAAAACTTCGGCCTCTTCGACACTTCGCTAGTGCCGGCCGCGTGGCTCACTACACTGTAAGAATATGGGACACATGCACAAAGATCTATATTCAAGTGTTAGAAAGCGCTAAAGAAATTACTAAGATTTACCCATAATTTCTATGTCCGCAACTCCATTGCTGACCTCAGAGAATATGGCTCACCATCTGTTACTAATGCGAATCGTATTTGTCGCTTGAAATCCTTTTTTTCCAAGTTGATTAATGGGTGAAATGCGACAGTAAACCACACCCTATCGCAGAGCAACAACACGCATGCGCATAACATAAAACAAGGTAAAAACAAACTGATAATCTTAAAACGTGTGGAAAAAGATAACTAAGGAGAAAAGAGAAAGAGCGATAGATAATAAAAGGTGCTAAGAAAACTCAAGTGCGTTTTAAAAACTTCAATTCCTTCTCCATCAGATACACAGATGGGGTACTAATGCACGTACCTTCACCACATTTTGAAATTTCCTGGGCTTCCAAGATTTCCCTAGCCAATTGGGTTTTACCACGCCCTACAATCTTAGTACTATTAAGCAGGGGAAAACAACCATTGCACTTCTTGCAATGCACTGGTACGTGTTCTCCAGTTTGTTGGCGAAGTGAAGAGGCATGTTCACCCAGCCTCACGTTTAGACACCTGCCCGTCTGCCCAACGTACACAGACCCACATCGGAGAGGGAACTCATAAACAATATCTGTTGCGCATGAGACGTACGGTTTTCTATGTTTTGTGCCACAACCTGGTTCTCTTTCCCTCTCTCGATCTGCTAAAGCACATAGCATTGCCAGCTTGAGGGGCGTAGAAAACACGACGTCAACCCCAAATTTTGCTGCCACTCTCTTCAAGTTGTGGGAGAGTCTGTGTACATAGGGCATAACTTCAAACTTCCTATTCTTCCTATTCTGCATAATTGACACCTCGCAAAAAATTTATCCTAGTGGTTATGCTACACACATGCGACATTCTCTTTCGGTAAAACCTTTGTTAACAAGAACTAACTGCTACAAATATTCCTATTTTCTTAGAACTACTACTGAATAGAACAGCCGTAATAGTTATATAGTAGGCCTGAACGCATTGTGGCTGTTTGAATCGTAGTTGCAATAATTGATTTTCTGAGGGCTGATATACTTGGTGATTTTAACTGGTTTTCAATATTGCTTGGAAATATTTTATTATGTGCTTGTGTGTCATGACACCACTAGGATGTCGTATATTGTAATGTTTTAATAATGGTGTTGTATGACATAGTAATTTGTTGGTCGTGACGCCTTGCTTGCTGTATTTCTTTTGCTTTTATCTTTCTGTGTTTGACCACCTGCCATCAATCTGGCCCCTGTCAACCTGCCTATCAAGAAAAATAAATCAACGTTTATGCTGACTAGTGAAGCTCCCTGAGTGCATAAATGCTTATTGATACAAAATGAAGTTTCCTAGGGCGGAGTCTCTAGTCCAAGGCCTAAATGGCGGCGGCCAAACAAATTCAAGAAATTTTGAAAAACTTTCCAGAATAAGCGGACGCAAGTTAAGAACGCAACGGTAAATTCCTTCTAGAAGGAGGCCCTCCAGTCTGTGGCATCGAGCGACTGTCATGATGTGGCGGTTAATCTCCTTGCACTTGGCAGCTGCAAGGAACAATATGCTGGCTGGCATTAAGCCTCACGACAGCATTCTATGCCATATTTATGAGGAAAAAAACTTCGAAGTAAGTAGTCGTCGTAAGTCGTCAGCCGTAATTCAAACTGCGGCTAACTCACAGGTTGAACTGCTAAGTTTTCATTCAACCCTTACCATATCCTTTACAAAAATGGTCTATAGACAGTCTGTAGACTTCTTATAGACTCTGTTGCATTCCCATAGATTTCTTTTTGTCCATTAATAGCCTATAGATTGTCTATAGACAAAAGTCTAATAAAAGTGTATGGACATAAATCTGTAGATTGTATATAGACTGTATATGGAATTTGTATTGTCTATAGACTGCTCTCTAGGGCTTGTCTATAGAGAGTCTATGAACAGTCTATAGACTGTCTAAAGAAATTTTTGTAAGGGTTAATTGCATCCAACACACGCACGAGCAAAGAGAGGCTCGGCTTGGTGTGCGTCTCCACGAACCGCGTGGCTCTGTCTGTGAAAAACTGGCTATTTTTCCGTTGCTCAAAGCTGCTGTCTCCAGACAGAATGAATAAACGAATATTCGTAAATGGCCTTAACGTAAAACCTGCCGCGTCGTACTCGCAATGACGAATAAGCGCCAGCTCCTCAACATGATTTAGACGGCGCGATGTCGTCGACTCATTTCCAACACATCCCGCCGTGGTTGCTACGCCTTTAATTTGCAGCCGTACCGCTGCTCTTAGGTGGATGCATATGGGTAATTGTCCCCTGGATGTTTTTACACTATTAGTTCCTAGCGTTGAACCCAATAAACTGAGAGAATTCCTCCGCTGCAACTGAGACGTTTTGCTGTTAGCGCTAAGGAGAACAAATAAAAAATCAGAAGGAGGCGAATAAATTTGACCTCGTTGCGCAGACTTCGGAACGCCATATTAGCCTGCGCTCGTCACCTAGCTGCTAAGCACAATTACTAGTTGCTCCTCTCTTTCTGACTAGGCACACCAGGTGACGTGGAACCCCTTTTGGCATAGATGAATTTTTTATTGCTGGCCTTATTTGTCGCTCTTATATTTCTACTGCGGCCACAACTACTATTATTACTGCCGCTACTATAACCACCACTGCTGTTGTACAACAATAGCCAACTACATGTTATCTATGTATAACACCACAACTATTACTTGTCGTCCTTCTCCCCTGGGCTTTACAGACGCGCAGTGTAGCTTCGGACTTGGCGTCAGCGATCCAAATGAGCTTACCTTTGCCTCGCGTCATCGTTGCTGATTCTGCTACTCTTGTGTGGTATGTGGGGCGCTATATGGGGTTTAACCTCCCTAAGCTGCACACGAGGCTATTCGCCATTGTAGAGGGCTCCGCATCAAGTTCGACCACCTGGAGTTCTTAACGCGCACTGACATCGCACGGCACACGGTGAATTTTTGCCGTTCGCCTCCATTGAAATGCGTCCACCGCGGCCGGGATTAGATTTCACAACCTTGAACTCGGCAGTCGAACCCCATAGCCACTAAGAGACCACGGCGAGACTTGCTGCTCTGATTTTACTGCTGAACTAGTTGTAGTAGCATCAGTAGTAGTAGTAGTACTTAGTAACAGTAATTGCAGCAGCAGTAGCAGTAGTATTAGTATTAGTAATACTTAGTATTAATAGTGTTTGGTAATAATAATTACAGCAGTAGTACTAGTAGTACCAGTAATATTAGTATTAGTAGTATTTAGTTATAGTAATTGCAGCAGTAGTAGTATTCGTAGAAGTATTCATGGTGGGTGAACAGTGCTATAAAGGCGGGACAAAGGCAAGACAAGCGCCTTTATTGCGCTGTTCACCCACCATGAATGCTTACCAACTCGCCCAAATCTCAGCTGTATTCGTAGAAGTAGTAGTAGTAGCGTAGGATTAGTATTAGTAGTACTTAGTTGTAGTAATTTCAGCAGTAGTAGTATCAGTAGTATTAGTTGTATTAGCTCTATTATTATTATTATTATTATTATTATTATTATTATTATTATTATTATTATTATTATTATTATTATTATTATTATTATTAATAGTAGTAGTAGTAGTAAATTATAATAGCGGCGGAGACACTCTTATTAAACAGCAATATAACAGCCCAGTCGATATAGACTTACACGCCTTTATTTGAACGCGTGTTTGTTTTCATGCATTGTGGCATGTTTTCTTAAAGCGGCACAGCCGCCAAATTTCTCGTGCGGTGTTTCTGTTTTTGAATGATGCGCGAACCACGGTAACCTCGATACAGCATGTGAAATTAGCCTACGGCCAATAAAAAGCTTATGACAGAATTTCTTCTCCCATATGGTTTTCCGTTTAAGTTGCAGTAGTCGATCGACGGTTGTAACGTAAGAAGTAGATATAAAATCACGCGAGGGATACAAAACTGAAATATTATATCTTTTTTTTTCACTACCTGTTATTCAATATTCTGGAGATCACTTATAGGAAGATCTGGAGCAAATAAAACCCAGAAATTAGCGATTATAGTGAAGGTTTAGTACGCTTAACGTCATCTCATACCTAACTGTAACGTCGCAAGCATCATTCGGATTGTGACGCCGAAACTGAAACTATATTGGAGAATAAGCTAATTATAAATATCTTACTGCGCGTAGGCGATTTCCACGCAGGAATTCATGTTTACTAATGCCCGAATAACAGTTATAAATAAAGCAGGCAAACAAAAATGTGGTCTTCTAAGCCCTTTTAATGATGCATTAATTTATTGTGCTGATTTATTTGTCCTTGTAATCTTGCTCTACTTTCATAGTTCATTTTACAGATAATGCAGTGCACGAGTAGACGTTATTATCTTAAGCTGGTATTCAGTCTGTGCTTTATACTGTAGCGCTTTTCACTGAGCCCAGAGCGTGCAATAAAACACGCACAATATACAAACGAATTACCACAATATATCATGCTTGTCCCGTTCTCTTCCGTGGGTCCTGTCCAGTCTGCGTTCAATATGAACCACGATGCTTCTTGCCAGATGGAACACACTGCCTGTTTGCCGAGAATATACGAGTTTCGTAACGCAGGTTTCTCTGAACTACGGCACCAAGCGTCAACGAAGCAGAGCTAAAAAAAAGCAAGCCCACCAAGCTCCTAATCCCACTCCAAAGTAACGCGAACAAATTGGCTTGGAGAGAGTGACGGCAAACGGACAAACACGCACGCACGCAGAAACACACACACAAACACACGACGTGGCCCACTTTGGTCGCAATAAAAGGCCGAAGTATTACTGCCGGGTGCGCAGAGCAGCCCACGCTTCCCCCCCCCCCCCCCCCCCCCCCCCCCCCGGGGTATCCTCCTCGACAGAGGAAGGCTAGCAGCGGTGGAATCAGGTCCTCATCAGTGCACGCGGAGCGGTATTTATCCGGCGCTCCCGCCTGGTTGCTCTCCTTCCTTTCGCTTTTGCCGAAGGCAGTCTCCGAGCTCCGGCCGCGACGCGACTCGGCGTTGAATGATGCGGGGCGGACTCCGGCGCTGTCTCGTAGACGTCCCCTTGCGTAAGGCGAGCTTCTCCCGGTCTCAGGGCAGCACCGCGTTGCTTTTGGCTCCGCCCACCGCCCATGCGAGACGTCCGCGCTCAGTAGCACAGCCTGCCTCCCGAACAGAGTTTGCTTGCTCAACGGGCTCAGCTTGTGACCCCGTCATCAATATACAAGCCTGTGCCATGACGCGCCTGGAAGATTTTACTACTTTTTACGACAGGCTGTCATTACTCCGCGTAGACGGAGTTTGTGTGCAAAGCTTGTCTCGGGACTTGGAAGCTTTAGACGTATTATACACGCATAGCGAACATGATACGCTCGGATTCAGGGGTAAAGGGATCTTTGCATGTCGCGATCTACCTACGTACTACGCGTTACGGCATCAGTCAAAGTGACAGTGATTGGTTTTATACGAGTCAGCCAAGATCACTGAATCCTTGCTGGCCGGACCTTCACTTTCCCGGCAATGGGAGTGAGTGTGCATGACAGGAAAACCAAAGGGACAGCCACGCTCACAATTTTGTTCGGCCTTCTTGAAAAAGAAACTGTTTATTGTTTATTGAATTTAACGCCCCAAGGCTACTAGGCTATGGAGACCCCTTAGCGCAGGGCTCCAGATAATTACGACCTGGGGGTTCTTTAATGTGCAATGACATCGCACAGTACACGGGCCTCCAGCATTTCTCCTGCATCGAAATGCGACCGATTTCGATGGAGGCAAAATGCTATAGAAGCCCATGTACCGTGCAGTGTGACAGGGAACTTCATTCTGAGTAGTCTAAGCCCGAAGTGATCAGCTTCAAGTCGATTGTGACTGTATTGTTTGATGCTGCATCTTTCCCAGAAGCCCGGAGAAGGGGCGAGGGGGAGGGGTGTTAGAATTATTGCTAACACTGACCCTTTATACTGCAGGCGCCAGCTAATGATCTCTCTGTCTGGGCTGCTACGCGCTCGTCAACCCAGAAGAGCGCGTGGTGGAAGCAACGCCCTCTCGTGGCCTGTCCAAGGATTTGGAAGATGGATGGAGAGAACGGGGTCCTACAAGTCACTTGACCTGCGTGGGTCTCAGGAGGTGCGTGAGATGAAGCGACAAAGAGTAAAAGCGCTCCGATAAGATGACAGGTAGCTAGTGTTGCTCAATGGAAAGTTAAGCATAATATACATAAAAAAAACGTTCAGCCGAAGGCCGAGACGGAAAGGGCAATGACTTCTAGAGCCGTAGAAGACAGTTTCTTGTGTATCGAAAGCATTCAGAAGGTTTTTGAAGGCGAGAGAGAAGTAGTGCTATCTGGATTCTCGAAGTTGTCAAAGGTACTGCAGGTGGCGCTACATAAGGGCGCCTGAAGACTGGGAAGTACAGGCGTCGAATAATTCATTCATAAAATAAATGGTTGCACAGAGGACTGTTACTGGATCTGATAGTGGGAGCACTTTAAAGTCAAGGGGTGTGCGGGCACATTACATCAATCGCTGTCAGACATTCGCTCTAACAAGGGGGGGGGGGATTCTGAGGCTAATTTTAAGGCGAAAGCATTACTAACATAATGCATAAACAGCGCTAAAGACGTGGACGAAACTTTAGTGCTGACTATGTTTTTAGCGCTGTTTATTCATTATGTCACCGTACCAACTAGCCCAGATGTCTCTTCTATTGCAGCATTGCTAGTCCCATTATGAGAAAAGCCGACGACATGTGTGTGCGCGCGTGTGTGTGTGTGTGTGTGTGTGTGTGTACTCGCAGAAGGTACAGAAAAGCCCCACGGTGGCAAGCAAAGAGGCAGCGGCATCAAGCGGCCGTATGACTCACACAGCAAGCCGAGCACAGCCACTCCAGACAATCCTATGTAGGTCGTTCGTCTATATCTACCTGCCACTGGACGACCTCAATGTGGTGCCAGTTTTCCCGAACATCGTTAGCATAAAATTGTGACGCAACCGTTTGTCATACAGCGTTCCGGGTGGTATCGTACGATTTCTCGTTCCATATAGCTTACATGTGCTAGTTAAGTTGGAGGCTAGCTTGCGACAGGAATTCTACCCGACGACATATCCACCTTCAATTGTATGCCTACCGAGACTTTGATATCAAAATTGCGATGCTGCCGTTCGTTGTACAGTGTTCCGGGTGGTGTCATACGCGCGCGCGCGTGTGTGTGTGTCCAAAGAAGAAAAAGATTGATCGCCTGAAATAAACTCAAACGGCAACCAAACGTATAAGTCTTGTTCCCATGACATGCTTTCGCATTCCAATACGTAAGCAGTCTCAAGCGTTTCTACCGAACTTTTTTTTGGAGTAGCGCAGTTTACGCACGTTAATGTAAAGCCGGATCGAGTGAACAAGCCAGGTCGACTGACGTTCACACGAGTCGGGTACTTCCAAGAGTTTGTGAGTATCTTAGCAGTGAGGTTTTCGAGACATTTCCTACTTCCAGCCTTCTCACTGATGAACCTCTGTTGTCCATCTTTCCTCTGCGATGTCTGCTTTGCGGGGGCCACACAGAGTGCAGAAAGTGGAAAAACTCCGTCTCGTCGCCAATATCTTGAGAAGAATTCAAGATGCGAAATAAATGGGCCCTATTGATATTTTCGATAAACTTGCACCGGAATTACCCCGAAACTAATGCGGTGCGCAAGGCCCGACGCTAATGGGGCCCTATGCGCACAGGTGAAATTCAGTGAAGATAAAATTGCGCACCGGCGTCGTTTATCGAAGGTGCTGTAAAAAATGGGAGACAACCATGCAGCTGCTGGTGCCGGTGATCTGACGCCGTTTTACTCTATCGAGTATGAGTGACAGTGGATGTCGATGCGGGAAGAAACAAGCACGCGTTAATGAGCTATTCCTGTGCTTACGCCGCTGAAAAGGAGGGCGAATATAAAATGTTTCACATTTAACGCGCACCCACGCCCAAGGAGGGTTAGGGACGCTAGGCAAAGTTACAATTTTGAAGCGAAAACAAGCTGAGCTGGTCTTTTCGTACATTCGGCGGTTTTGTTCTTCGGAGAGACATGCTACGCGATGAGACTGGTCATTTCAGTGAAGAATATACCAAGACGTCTAGGGCGCAACAAAAATGGCGCGATCAAAACTATTGCGGAAATAATATCAGCAAGAGCTAGAGAAATTCAAACTCTAGGAGACATTCTGAAGAATAGCTAAAATGCACAAAGGTTACCTGACCAGCCTCGCCAGCCTCGAACCTTTTGTTCGATGCAATCCGCCCGTCCAGCTACATTTACCACCAGCTTCAGAGTATTGTCTCTTATATCTACTGAACAAGCGAATCGAGCCGTAACAAGATTGGCGGCACCTGCTTCACTACGTAGTCATCAGAAATGGCTCATGTCTAACCTGAACAGCCCAGTAGCAAGCTCTTACCGCGCTTCTGTCTAAATTCGGCGTGGGTGGGCTCTCCTGACTGTGTCGTCGTTCACGGGACAGTTCGAACGCAATACCACTACTCTTGATTCTGAACTTCTTTCCCTATAGCGCTTTTATCGCTGACATTGCCCAGCTGTTCTGCTTTACTGCGCACTTACTCGCAGGCAGACCGAAAAGTAAAAGAAAAACAAGAGAGAACATATTGCAAGCGGTGCCTCTCAACCTTCAGTGCAGCCTACCGCTCTGTTTTTTTTTTGTCTCCTGTGTCATGCTTGGCGCGTTCGCTTTTATGTCCAGCCGTTTACGTTCGAGGCGAATCGTTTTTGTGCTTTTTGTGTCTGCGAAAGGTCGCACAAATAATGTCATCTGCTTTCCTGGCCTTTCGCCTTCTGCGCCCAACCGCCCATCCATCTGCTGCTGCTGCCTAGGTCCGGCTGGTGCGGCGCTCCGCTGTCACCTCAGCTTGGCCGGTCGATACCTCGTGCCACCTACCGCTGCTCTTTTGTCTTCTTTCTTCCTTATTTTTCTTCTCCCATTCCTTTTTCTTTGACCAAGTGTGGATTTCCGCGTTGATTTCTTCTTTCTCGCTGGTCCCATCGCATTCAGCCCTGGCCGCGCGGACTTTTGTCGACAGTGAGGATCCAGCTTTTGCCGAGAAAAAGGAATAGAAGAGTGGAATGCTCCGACGGGGGGCTCTGACATCTCTATTATTAGCAGCGCCATCTAAGCGACTTCAGTTCCCTACAGGAGAGGCACTAAGGAACGTAGGGAATCAGATTACGCGGTGTCCCGTTCCAGGCATAGAGCAGCCAGGTCTCGAGTCATGGAACCGGGAGGCAGCGTCGAAACCCGATTTCCCGACACAGTGCGGAACTGCGCTTTCAGGTGCGCGCGCTTCGCCGTTGCTTCACGAAGGGTAGGGACGAAAGAAATAAGCGCCAGGGAAAAAAGGCAGCAGAACTCCCGCTTATAAAAGAATTCCATAACGAACAGGGGAGTCCAGCGAGACGAAGCGGCTGTCGCGTAGTGGACGGGCGCCAGATTGGCAAGCCCGGCGACAAATCAGCTTTTGCAGATAGACGCGTCGGTTCCTCCCACTCACTCGTCTACTTGCCTAAAATGCTCGATGTTTATATTGTAAGCGGGTGCCGGTGCCCCCGAGGACTGCAGGATCGAGTCTGAATGGACTGATGAGCTCATTCGCGGCTGGTCTTCTGGCGTGTTTGGCACAATATGGTCAATGTCACGTGACCATGACGTGGAGGCCCTCGTGCGCGCGCCCACAGAATCGACGAATTGATGCATTCGTTCCGCAAATGAGCGCGTGCGTTGCGTGTAAGAAAGATTTGTGTGTTATTCATCGTAGAGAAAATTTTCAAATGTGAGCGAAATACTTTCTAGTCACTGGCCGGTGACAGAAACGTTTAATGCGTAGAATGTTTGGGTGGGCCCTCATTCCAGGAGTCCATTGGCTTCCGTCGCCGCTCTTGCTCGGTCCACCAGCGAAACCTGGTCCTCCGAATGTGAGCTGGACCGCGCCGCCTCCCAGTTCCCAGTTGTTGGGTTACTGAATCTTGGTATAGCTCGGCTTTTATGGCATGCCCATACCGTATGGTGCAAGTCAGCCACTTCACCGCAGAAGGCGCAGTGCCGACCGTACGAATTTGAAAACATATAGCTGAATTTGACAGGATTTATATAAGTACTCGATTGCAATATTTTTAAAATGACCCCTTGCTCCCTGTTCAGAGTACGCCCATTGAAAAGTTCCGCCAAGTGTTTCGCGAAATCCTCCAGCGACAGCATGCGCAATGGCAGACATACTTGCAAAGAACTTCGACTGTACGGTTTTGGTTGTTTGAAAATTCAGAACATCGGAAGGTTTACTTTAAGCAGGATGAACTACGGCGACACCATGTTGCGTTATTTACTTCCAAGGACACTAAATAACTTTCACCAAATGGGTACTGATTTGATAACCAGCTCGGCTAGAGAGAGCCGCAAACTTTTTGTACGTGTAAAATAGCTAACGCAAATATTGTGATTGCTTTTTGTTATTTTGTGTTTTTTTGCCAGTTTATGCTTACATAAATTAATGTAATTAGTGTTTGTGACTTACGAGCGTTGTGTAGTTCTCTCTGAATTCAGTTGTGCGCAGACAGGAAAGCGTGAATATCTATTGTAAAAATATACAGCTGTTTTTGCATGTAATACTTTTGTTTACGTACCCCGCTGCTGTCCACGTACTTGATGGGAGATGGGAACTCGTCAAGCAGCCTAAAAGAGAAACATTTTTTCATCCCCCCCCAAATTCGTGGGTGAGCATAAAATACAGATTTGGTTTGATTATTTCAGAACGCATTTCGTTTTTTCTTCTGTGAGTATAATTCTCTTTGAAAGAATCGGCGTTTGTTTTTCCGTGATATATGTGACACGCCATCTGCGCGCTCAGCAGTGACATATAGTGTATCTTAGTTCGTTTGCTGCCAAGAGCAGTAATTAACGCCACAAATGACCGTGTTTTGAATACAGGTCGCAATACAAAATAATATCGGCATAAAAAAATTAAAGGTAACAGCGCAGTACTTAAGGGATCGGGCAGTAAGACAAAAGGGTAAATAGAAGTCTATTTCTAAAGACTATGTTGCGCAAAAACCCAAAACAAAACTCAAGTAAGAGCAGCAGGGGAGCAAAACTTGCTACCCTTAGGCAATAATAATAACAATAATAATAATAATTGTTTTTTTGGGGAAAGGAAATGGCGGAGTACCTGTCTCATATAACGTTGGACACCTGAACCGCGCCGTAAGGGAAGGGATAAAGGAGGGAGTGAAAGAAGAAAGGAAGAAAGAGCTGCCGTAGTGGAGGGCTCCGGAATAATTTCGACCACCTGGGGGTCTTTAACGTGCACTGACATCGCACCGCACACGGGCGCCTTAGCAAGGGGAATCGACCTTTTATGTCTGGTCGCTTCATGTCGGATTAGCTCTATGTATTTGTGGTAAATGCAATATATTTCTTACTTGAGACATAGTCATCACCCCTTCAGTCATGGAACAAACAGAAAAAACATCAACACTTCCTGAGAGCAAAGTTTAGAATTTAGAAAGTTTAGAAAGTTTAGAAAGTGACTGTGGCTGCTGAAATTCGGAAGGAGCCAGAGGGCTTCCGATGAGGTGGTCCAGTTCATGACGCAGCGATGGAAGTACCGTTGAGCGGTCCGATAAGCTGGAACATGACACTTTTTCGTGACGCTTATGTATGATCTTGAGTTGACGGTGGCTTGTTAACGGTTACAATCGTCAGTGTCTCTGCATGCTGTGAGAAAAACTACTAAACCAAGTATTGCGCATACAGTGCTCATAGCTGTGATAAGGTGAGCACAGCCTGTGAGCGAAAGGCGCCACGTCAGCAGGGAAAGTTTGACGGGGTAGTAAAGTTTCTCGGTCCACGCACATCATTCGTCTTAAATGGCGGCGAAACACCTCGAAGCGTAAAACTGGACTACCTAATTCAACGATCCCACTGACTCACCGCGTGTCTGGCTTTTGCACTTTTGTTATTTCTTTTTTTGTGCTTCGATTGTAACTCGTACTCAACAGCCGGTAATCTATAGCGTACTTATGAACGCTGCAGACCTTCTCAAGCTAAACGGAATTTCAAAACAGTGAACTTGTCGTACTTTTATCGTCCTTTTGTTTGTTTAAAATAAAAAGTCCAACGTATAGATATACGCCTTCTGCTGCGCTGACCGGGTGCTTTGTTATGACGATTTCATGGACACCGGCAGGGTATGCAACGCAGGGAAAGGATGGCTAATGCTCTATTAGTGTAACGGAACGGATTCCGAGAGAAGATGAACGCAGCAAGGACCGACATAGGGTCAGGTGGGCGGGTGAGGTCAGAGAGTTTGCGGAGATCGAGTGGTCGCATCTGGCACTGTGCTGGTCAGCGGTAGATTTATTTGTCCGGTAGTGGATGCAGATGGGATGATAATGATGCTTATGATGATGTTTAGCTGTGCTCTGTAAGCCACGTTCTGACTTGGAGGTGAAAACGCTGGAAGCCGAAGAAAGAAAAAATTTTCGCGTTGCAAGAGAAGTTGTAGTGTCAGCGTTGTGCTTCTTGTTTCATTTCTTTGTGTCTATTCCTGTGCTGACGCCACTCAAATAGATGGTATGTTCACTTTCGCCGTTGGCTGGACATGAAGAGCACGCAAAAAGGAATTTCATGTACGCTGCAAACCTTAAATATCGCTACGAATAAGGCGACGGCAATGCGGACAGTGGCGCGGGCCGGAGCGCTCACACAATACCCGCGGACATGAAAAGCCTACCTCATCATGACATCATGTCATCCCGTTCTTTGGCTTGCCACCGCCTAACAAAACATGCCAGACTAGCGCTGTATCCCTGGTCTGTCACATGCTTGCTTCGCGTGTCATGTTCGCAGCATTGACTGAATCGTAAGCGCTGGTTCCGAAATCGGTGTAATATTCCCATATACCGAGTGAACTAGTCTGTGTGTCAAAAATGTGTAAACCAGCACTAATTGCCAGTCTTGGCTCTTGTGACGAGCAGCTAGATCGAGGATATAGTAACTGTGACCGACAATCTCTGAGAGAAAAATTGTTGCTCATTTCTGGGACTAACAGTCGTGAGACTGCAGTTAGTCCTTTTGGGACTAACTGCGTTTTCACGTCCCCAAAGAGCTAACTGCGGTGCCCCTTTAGTCCCTTCTTGCCTATACACTCAAAACACGAATATGGGAGTAAGAAGGGAGTAAGCTGTATTCTAGCGTATACTCCCTTTCATAAAAGGGAATGCGCTAGGGGAGAGCTTACACCTTTTTTACTTCTTTTGTGTTTAGAGTGCATGGTGTATCCCCTGACCACTTTCAGCCATCTTTTATTCCTGTGAAAAGCAAATGTCGCTCTGTATTACCACACTGATCGTTTTTCTCCGACGAGGGGGAGGAGCATGTTCTCACGCAGGAAAGTACGATGGAAAAGCGTGTGCAATGTGAATGTACTCATCGCGAAAGCTTTGTGAGGTGTGGAGAATCACATCGTGTGAAAATGCCGTGTGACTGCTACATTAGGAACGGTAGTGCGCCAACCTCACGATACACACAGTGCATATCCCGTAACGTCCTCTAAAACTTAAAATTGCACAGCAAAATGTACAGCAGTATAGGGTTACGCTACAAATTCATGTTGCGCGAGTCTTGCAACAACCGTGGAGGTCCACAGCACCAGAGGGGGGAGGAGAGTGACAGTCTATCGTATTTTTTACAGATTTCCGGCGACCCAGAAAGGAGCCACACTCAACGAAGAAATCCCGGTGAGCAGAACATATATTTCTGACAACGACTAAACATGCTTCTAGATGATGTCAGGACGGGACGAAAACAACAAAGACCAAAGAGGCACACGAACACAACAGGACAGGCGCCTGTCCTGTTGTGTTCGTGTGCCTCTTTTGTCCTTGTTGTTTTCGCGCCGTCCTGACATCATCAAAAAGCTATGCACCAAGTAGCCCAAACCAGAGTACTATACATGCTAGGGGAAATTAAACCAAAGTAGCCAAAGTGCAGTAATGGCAACCTTACGTTCTCCAGAAGTCCGTCACTGAAGAACGCGGGAAAATCGCCCCAACTTAAGAATTTAGCTCAGAGAAGAAAGAGAGACAAAAGAGAAACGCACAGAGGTTGACCAGTCGTATGCTTGCTTGGGAGAGAGCGAGGTTTTGGACCGCTGCCAAGTGTGCCCGCGCTAGAGTAGGGTGGTACGCCGAGGGCCTCGCTGCGAAGTGACCAATGGTGTTCCCGCTGTGTAGACACTCTGATCGACGCACTCGGCTAGCAATAGGCTAAGGGTAGAAAGCTGGGCTAGTTGGTTTGAATTATTATGGAACATGGTACCAGCGCAAGAAACAATGACGAAGGGAGAAGAAAGACAACACGAACGCCGGAGTTGATGTCCGGCGTTCGTGTTGACTTTCTTCGCCCTTCGTCCTTGTTTCTTGCGCTGGTACCATGTTCCATAACAGCAATAGGCGCCACGAGGTACACGCGCCAAGCGCAATATCCGTCTCCCCCCCCCCAATGATAACTAAAGTAAGCGCCAACCTTTCCCTCCCCAACTTCCTTTCGCAGAGGAATCAAGGCCGAACGAGAAGTGAAGAAATGTATTCGTGAGCTTATGTTATGTGTCACGTTGTTACGTAAGTAGCAGGATTGATGGCTGCACGCTGGCACAAAGGTCGTAGCGAGGAATGTTTGAAAAGCGCAAGGATTGGAGCCTGCTCAAGTGAATAACGATGAATCGCAAAAAAAATTTCCCCGAATATTGGGGAAAAATAAAAACAGGTTACATAAGATGGAATAAACCTGTTGGTGAATGCGTTGCAAAGCTCCATTCACCTATAGCGCCAGTCCACGAAAAATTTCTCGACCGCCGATCAGATTTCTCATTTCCTATAAGGTTGTCTCGGCAAAAATAACGTACCTCTCTTTTCAAAAGCTGCGCTTGCGACTGAAGCGCAGAGAGAATTATATGAAACCGGATAATATTTTGTACAATCCGAAGGTAATAAGCTGGCTTAATTCATAACGCTGCCGACATTTTCGTACAACCTTTCAATAAGCCCGAAATACATGGCAGGCGCATGAATCAATTGTGTTCGGCTCTTCAAAATTCCGCTTTCCATTATACCTCTAGCGATGAACGAAATGTTTCAATCTCAGGTCGACTCCTCTGGAATGGAGGTGTTTCTCCCCGCTATGGAAGCAGGGTTTCTGGCCGCCGCTAAAAACAATAATTTTCGATCGGCTTAGAACAGCACCGGGAATGGGCTCTTTAAACCGAAAACTGTATCTTTTGTCAAAGTTCTTTCCGCGCCACAAGTGAATAGTTTAGCACAATCTTTCTTATAAGATGTCTGCCCGCGTAAGGTGTCAGGAATTCGTCAGGCGTTAGGAGCTAATACGAACATTGCTTACGTGCGAGTTGATTCATGCCCAACAATTCCGGACAAAAGCATTTTTGAACGGGAAATAGTTTATGAAAGAAATTTTTTCATATATTGTACGATTTCACTATAACAGTTAATATATCCGCAGATCTCCCGTCGGCAGGCTTGCATTTTTTTACTATTAACGCCTTTGCTGTCGTCAAAAGCGTTCCCATTGGTTTTCTACTTAACTGCTCGATGCGAGAGATGGAGAAATTTTAAAAGACTTTGCTACGCATCGGGAGAATGATGGTTTATGGTTTATGGGGGTTTAACGTCCCAAACGGACGCAGGCTATGAGAGACGCCGTAGTGAAGGGCTCCGGAAATTTCGACCACCTGGGGCTCTTTAACGTGCACTGACATCGCACTGTACACGGGCCTCTAGAATTTCGCCTCCATCGAAATTCGACCGCCGCGGCCGGGATCGAACCCGCATCTTTTGGGCCGGCAGCCGAGCGCCGTAGCCACTCAGCCATCGCGTCATCGGAAGAATGAATCATTACCATTAATATTTCGACAATAGTACCTTACAATCTTCAATATTAAGATTTTTTGTAAATGGATGTTGGACATTCCCCGTAGTAAGATCTGTTATCGCTACCGAGCGCTTTATTCTTCTATGCGACCTCGCTTGTCGTGCAGCGAAGCCTTACCATGAGCAAGCGTAGTTTGAAAACGTGATCAAAAACTCCTGTATAGTTGCAACCTACTCGTACGCCGCAAAAATTGCGCGAGAAAGACTGATGCCCTGGCAGTCTTGTTCTGAGTGCTTTAAAAAACAGCCCACACTTATCTCGACGTTAGGAGAACCAAAGGCAAGCACTTATTTTTGTCACCAATCTCAAACAGTGGAATAGGTAACATAAATGTTTAAGAAATGCTTCAAAAACAATATGAATTAAACTTCACACTACTTTCGCATAGAATCTATTCTTGTTTATGAATCAATAATCGACGAAAACGAAATGCACTTGTTCACGGTGACATTATAATTTTCTGACTGTGTTGGACATAATGGTAAACATTTCATTTGCTGTGGCTTCCTTCTAAAGAAAACCCTATGATGTGGAGCCAAACATGTTATAAACTTCAGCGTGCCAGGAACTCAATATTGCTTACCTACATTTCTCCTGCAACTGTAACGTCGCTGTTTACTTCTCCTGTACAAAGCGGTGCTGGCAACGCGTAAAGCCCTACCACGCTGTTTATCGTGGGCTCTCCAAACTTGCCGTGGAGTTGCAACTTGCCCATTCAGTGCATTCATGCACAGTTTTCTTATAGATCACCAACCGGCGCCATCTGTTGAACGCTACAGCGAACATTGCGTAAGTAAATTGGAATACCTTTTCATTTCTAACTGAGAGAAAACTAAGGTATGCGGTGAGATGGTGATCGAAGATGTTAATACTGATGTCTTACTGTTCCTACGCGCAGCAGAATTACTTACAAAATGCCTGTTGCACTGGCACTCAAGCACACCATAGCACCAACAGAGGCTCAACGAGCCCCAGCCTTCGCAAAGCGTTTTCATAGGCATAAGCGCAAGAAAGGTCACGCACCGCTGATCAGAATGACTGAGCAGGAGAACAATGAGCATCCAGCATTGCCAAGAACAGCTGGGTTAGTGCTTAGAGAGGCAGAGCCTGTTTGTCTCATCTTATTCTCTACTTCTATGTCGAGGATGCTCGTTGGATGTTGAGGTAATTTACGCAACTTTGTGCTCACGGGAAACGAAGGTTGAGGACGGACGTTTCCAGCAATGCCCACACCTTTTGAGCCACAAGCATCTGGCTAAGAAGAACTGTGGTTTCGCCCATGATGTCTTCAAGTGAAAGTGACAATTCTTGCAGGCCATCTCCATGTGACAAAGCGCGCAGAAACTTAAGCGGATGCTAATCTCACCTTGTCTCATCCGCGCAAGACACGCTTGACACGTTTGTTCAAAATGATGGCTCTTATGGGACGCTGAAATCGTAAACTGGGAGGACGCGATGTCACATGTTTGGACTCAGGTGTGCCTTGTTTTCTAGAATGAGTTGATTTATTGTCTCACAATACCCCTTTACTAAAATGCTCAAGCGTCTCCTCGTCAATACTTTTCACACTGGACAAATAGATGTAATATTAATCAATCAATCAATCAATCAATCAATCAATCAATCAATCAATAGCCGAAGTTTGGATGGCGCTTCGAGCAAAAAAATAAGCAAATAACAAGCATATAAGCAAACAACAAAACAAACAAACTCTCATCTGCCGGCACAGGAGGTAGGGTCGCATAGCGTGTTCCAATGGCCACTAATGAAACTTTACCACTATCACAGTTCTGAGGGATTCGATACCTTTGCTTCCTAACTTTGAACTGACTTCGCGAATCATTTCAGACATGTATTTGCGATAACAGAAGGGCAGCGCGTGCTCCTCCAGGTAAGTCACACGTTCCATTAACGGCACCTGCTGAAACGACTTCACCGACGTCCGCACTCTCCAGTCGACGTGGTGTCTTGTGCCCGCTTAGACAGGCTTTGTCTTCGGCACCCCGCTACTCTACCTCCAAGCTGGACGCCAGTGCGTAAAACGCGTGTCTCGATTAAGGCCTTTTCTCGCGCATCGCGCGGCAGAGCTATATTTAACCACGACCGCGGCGGCCTTTCCGACACGCGCACACCGCACAGCGGCCAGTTTACCGCGCGCTAATTGTCTCGCCAGACAATGCAGACACGCTTCAGCGCTCGTAGCCCGGCTTCCCCCCTTCCCCGCATCCTGAGCGCCGTCGCTGCTGTCGTCGAGTTGTTGTAAACGCTGCAAAAGGTCTCCGTGAGAGGACGCGCGTCGTCAGTTGTTCGCGTGCGCACCTAGCGGACACGGACGGCGGCGATGGTTCGTGCGCACGCGCCCGAGGCTTCTTGCATCACGGCCGTCGCCTTTGTATGCGGCCACCGTCCTCGCCGGTGTCCGCGTGCGCGTGTGGGCGCGACCGACCCGTCGTGGGAGCGGCAGGGCCGCTGTCTCTGGCAGCTGAAGGGAGACCCCATCACGCCGTCCTGGCACACCGGCCCGGGGTGACGCCCCCTTTTGAAGCGGGCCTCGATTACGCGCGCGCTCGAGAAAACCGAGCCGAGCAGTATTCGCAGCGGGCGCCTTCTGTGACGTCACCAGCGCTCGACAATTGAAGAGCGCCTTTATTCCACTGATGTGTTCGCAGGATATGGAGGAAGAATAAGAGAGAGAGGAAAGGAAAACTTACTTGAGCGTAGGAACGTCTTACATGCGGACGAACATCTTACATGGATGAAGTGATGGCCGTCATGCATTCGGCCGTCAGCTGGAGGCGACGCACGACTTACAAGTGTTCGCGGCTCCAGGCGAAATGACGCGTAATCGTAATTTCAAGCGCGTTATGGCCTTGCGCTGCTGAAAGGTGTGGGCGATTGAAGAGTGCGCTCGGCCTCGTGCTGCCGTGCCACCCCACGGCGTTCGAAACTGAGCGCCTCATCACAGTCACGAGCGATGCACGCATGGGCCACGCCACCGCTTTGTCACGTTGCGTCCCGCTGGCAGGTGTTGTACAGCAAAACAATGCTCCTCGGCTGTAAGAACTGTGTGTGTCCGTACGGTCTCCCGCAGATGCTGTCGCCGCTTGATGCATGTGCAGGATATGAGGTGTACGAGAGTTTGTCGTTAAAATTGTTCACTTAACGTAAGTTTTCACCATGCTTCCCGGATCTCCTATCTGAAGGGAACTTTTGTTCAATAGATTTAAAGAGGAAGACGTCTTTTCCGACGTTCCGAGTAGCGCTCCAGAATTTCGCGGACACGTCCGGTGCTGCTTCGAGATGCACTCGCCGGCAACCATAAAGCGGCAGGCACCTGAACACTTTCCTGAAAACGCTTAGCCAGCGATGAGGGTTTCGAAATGACCGCTCAAGATATGATCGCGGGAGTCATTGCTGCCCAGGGACTTTGTGCCTAGCTGCGCTCGTCCTGTGCCCTGTCTTGTCGGCGTTTTTTTCTGCGCACAACTTTTTCATGTCTGAAGCTTTATTTAGTGTTTTTCCTAACCTTTAGCGGGCAGATAACGTGCACTGCTCGTCTGAAATGAAATAAAATGAAAATTGGCTTTTGAGGAAAGGAAATGTCGCAGTAATGATTTTCTTTTTTTCGAATCTATATATAGGCGCTCGATCTGAGTACGAATTTCTTCAACGACGCAGGTTGTCCACCATCCGCGAAGCTTACGTAAACTGAAACGTTTCTTTGCATTTAACAAACCATTTAAATAGTTACTTGGTTAAGTAAAGCGCTATGCTATGGGTTTCCCTTATCGTATTTTCCGCTGTGCGGTCCTTCTAGTGCTATCTTTTAGCTGCAGCGGCTACTCAAACAACAGACTCACTGTACGGGTATGGCCGGAGATAACTGGCACTTCAAACAAAGCCACCTCAGACATAAGACTTGGGAGGAATGGACCGCGCCCGCTGTGGACGTCAAAGCCATCCTTTGGATGACCTTCGCTAAGCATATCAAGACCATCGTATCAAAAGTCAAAACTTGAACACCAATGTACAAATGAAGCGGTCAGATAGAGATATATCCACAAAAGAAACTGTCTCTGTTTCTCCTGTACTAGGACACAGGCTGTAGCGTCACACGTAGGTGTAATGAAGTGCAGCATTAGTACCGCATTTTGGGGCACCGCGTTAGCGTTTCAGCATAACAACGCAACATTTACGGTCACCCCCCAAAAGACCGAAAGTTTTTGGCAAGTGATGCGGACGGTTCCCCTCACCTAACCGAGCTTTAGAGATTGTTTCACAATGGCTGCATACCCGGCCGAAAGAAAACCGTGCGCCCTGAAAACTTTTGACCACAAGTCAAAAGTCGTACGTTTGCGCTGTTGTGAGTGCGGTGTTTCTTAAAGCAACGGCGACCAAAAACAAAGATGGGTTCCACGTTTCAAACACTCTTCTGAAGCGTAGAAAGCACAGCAACTGCTTCACCAAAGCACCGCTCAAACGTTCAAGTGTTCTATCTATTATGACCACCTATCGAACATGTGACAACCAGCACTGCTTATCTTTTAGAACTCCTTCCTGCCCCCCGCCTCTAGTGTGCCTGCGGTCCAGGATCATCCGGATACAATTTTCTGTGATATGCAATAGAATTCAAGATTTTCCGGCTGCAACATACTACACGGATGGTGACCACATTTGGCCCGAAAAGATTTCCTCGTGCTGTTTAAAGTGCCGTGAAACCATATTACAGTACCTTGTTGCTTCAATTTTATGTGTGCGCATACAAACGAAAATGCACGCGAATATATCGCAGCCAGTGTGCAAGCTACCAGCGGCTGTTTTGCGTTACGCCATTTCAAAAATAACAAAGGCTCCGCAACATCCAATGACGCCCGGAAAAAGTATCGTTCTCTCGGCATTTCTTGCCGCGTGTAACCTTTTCAATATTTTTTATAGTTTGTGTAGGTTTTTTCCCTCTCGTGAGTAAAAAGGCAGAAGCGAAGCGGTTAAAAAAAGTAATTTGGCAACCATTGTGGGATCCTTTCAACGGCACCTCAGCAAACGCGGCTTCCTCCTTATATTAAATTCTCAAAATTTATGGCTCAATAATTCCGAGTATGCATTGCGGCACGTTTACACTCGAAGTTTGTGCAATTCTGAAAAAGAAACGTTGGCATACAAGTACGCCCCTCTCCGCGGCAGAGGGAGATTTAAAAAAAAAAAAAACACGCGCTCTAATTAAGCCTTGAGAGTCTGTCTTTCCATCCACTCGGAACGCTATAATAGCGCACACGCACCGGAACACGCATAAGCACGCATACACTCTCGAGGCCGTTTATGAAGGCATAATTCATGCATGTGTACACGAGGGAACCCAATGGAAGGGGTCATTATAGCAGCGTATGCGAAGGCAGTTTACGGTTCTGGCGGCGTACTGTGCGAGCTCATCCAAGCGCGGCATTATTATGTAGAATTGCCTACCCTTTCGGCCGTGTGAAAAAAGTCTCAGTTTTAGAAGATATGCATGCACAACGTTCGCTTAAAAACTTAAAAACTTCCAAATGTGGCTTCGGACGAACGCAACTCAACACTGCAGCAGTAGGCACATGAGATTTAGGGAACGAGGGGCATTTATCAATAGGATCCATAGTCTTTAATGCATTACACGTCTACGCGTCCACATTTTCTCGTCCGCCTTTCTCAAGCGCACGTTTTCCTGTATTGAACAACAAAATGAAGAAAGAAGCGTTTGTCCGCGGCATACGTGTATAAACTTATTCCCCTACATGTTGGCACTACGTTATATCATAGGTTTTCTGAGAAGCAAAAGTCGTGCCTAATGACGTACATCTGAACCTCATTCAAGTTTAAGTCGTTGAAACAATACTCGGCTATAGTCCCCCAAACGAACACGAAATAAATTCATAACTGAGGAAAAAAGCTTTAGAATAATTTAAAAAATGAATAATTGAAAATTCGAGATAAGTACACCAATACAAAAGTAATCAAAGATAAACGCTTCACAATGAACTTTTTTTAAAGGAAAAAGGTTAGTGCAAAAGACGAGGAGCTATTCTATTAAAGCAGTTATTCTATGTCACCATTCGGAAGAGTTGGTCGGCGGATTCAGTGACAAAGGTTAGCCGTGACTTAATCACCTGGTTTTTAATACCTTCTAATAAACTGTTCAAACTTTCCGTCTCATTTTCTGTGTTTATGCAGTGATATTTCGTTGTGCTGGCGTTTCAGTTCTCACGTTCGCGTTTCACTTGTTAAGGCTAGTAACTAACTAGTGCTTTCATTACAGATGAAGCTGAAGGCTTCAAATGGCCGCATTTCGGTGTGTTGTTGCGGCTGACATCAGCGTCGACGTCGTCGTAGTTAACATTACGACACATTGTCCCGGCTGAGGTCTCCATTCAGTTCTCGCAGCAAGTGGGCCACTGCGACGGTAAGCATCCACTTGGCAATGTGAGGACACACACACACACACACACACACACACACACACACACACACACACACACACACACACACACACACACACACACACACACACACACACACACACACACACACACACACACACACACACACACACACACACACACACACACACACACACACACACACACACACACACACACACACACACACACACACACACACACACACACACACACGCACACACACACACACACACACACACACACACACACACACACACACACACACACACACACACACGCACACACACACACACACACACACACACACACACACACACACACACACACACACACACACACACACACACACACACACACACACACACACACACACACACACACACACACACACACACACACACACACACACACACACACACACACACACACACACACACACACACACACACACACACACACACACACACACACACACACACACACACACACACACACACACACACACACACACACACACACACACACACACACACACACACACACACACACACACACACACACACACACACGCGCGCACGCATACACACACGCACACGCGCACGCATACACACACACACGCACGCACGCACGCACGCACGCAAGTGAATGATTGCGCAGACCTCGTCGCAGCAAATTACATTTTATTTTGGCGCAAAAAGCTAGCAAAAAAAAACAGCTGTCGTGGCACTAGAAGAAAAGAACGCATGCTAGCATCCCACCTTTGCTCTTGTAGAGCATGTACTTTCGAATAGGGGTGTGTGAAAAGCACTTTTTCGAAACCGAATCGCAAACGAATAGCCCAGTTTCGAGAATCGATTACGAATAGTGCAGCTAAATACTGAATCCAATACTAATCGCATATTTGTTTGATTATTCGCTACCTGTGCCAATATTCGTACAAAAAAAAAAACTAACAGCGAATCGCTAAATAAGAATTGCGAATCGCTAGCGGCGGCGCTTTAGCTCAATTAATTAAAGCTCTAGCTGTCGAAAGACCCAGTAGTCATCGCCACTAGGGGCACTTAGCACGAAATTAGAATGTTAACTCTGTGAACGTCTTGTCATGGTCGTAGCAAAGTTACATTTTGCTACGAATAGCGGCGGTAAACAAACTAGAGCCACATCTCAGCTGATGCGATGGACGAGAATTATGAGTCGTTACCTCCGAAGTCGGGCCTGGCTGAACACTGCCGGGTAACCAGTCTCGGAGGCCGTATGTTTGAGCATCATTAACCACACCACACAAATGGACCGCGTCGCGGCACTGAACGCACACAGAAATCGCGGCAGTATGCTGATCGCGTCGGAGGGGACCTTGTTTTTGAAACAGTTTCCCAAGAAAATTGAGGCGTGGGCATTTCGAACTTCATGTCTGCTATTTTTTTTATTTACCGGTTTATAGGGTTTAACGTCCCAAAGTGACTCAGGCTATGACAGGCGCTTTAGTGGAGGGTTGCGGGTAATTTCGACCACCTGGTGATCTTTAACGTGCGCTGACATGCCACAGTACACGGGCCTCCAGCACTTCTCCACCATCGAAATGCGACCGCCGCTCCCGGGATCGACCACGCATCTTTCGTGTCAGCAGCCGAGCACTATAACCACTGACACATCACGGCCACTGTATATTATTCGAGAACTTTCTAAAATTTGCGATCGTATTGGAATCGCTTCGATTAATTTTGAACGTGCATTATTGGTTTCGTTCAGCGAGTCTAAATGAGGATGTTCGATTCGATATTCGAAAAATTTAAATATTCGCACGCCCCCATTTGCGAATTTTTCGATCATGCATCAAACTTTAATATTTTTAAATCTAGAAATGATTTTCAGCTTTAGAAAATCATAGAAACCATCTACCCTGCTTGGGCGACTGGCGCCTTTAAATGCTTTTGCTACATTAAGCGCAAAATCTGCTGCCGTCTGTTGTTTCCGTCAAGCTCTTTCCATCTTTAGTTTCTTATTTCCTTTGTTCTCCTGCAAAAATTTATGTTAAAACCAAAAAGCATATAAACACGAGGCTCCCATAAGCGAACTCTTCCGCCAACCTCAAACTGACCACCGCAAACAGGTATCGTGTTTTTCTTTTTTTTTGCCGCATATACTTCATACATATCAGGAAAGAAAGTAAAACTCATACAATTCCTGCTAAAGATTGAAACTTATATTGCAGCCTTTTTTGACGTTAATGTGCACTTGTTTTTTTTTCTGGTTTCTATTGGCCTGACAATTTGTTTCGTTTCACTATCCGGGACGCCCTGAAAGGTGGTTCCAATGAATCTGTTTATTGGGCCTGGTCCACGTGCTCAGTTGTGTAATTATGATCGCACAGCTTCCGCACCGCTTATTTTCTCCAGCGTGCGCGTTGTTTATAGGACCTCACACGTTTTCAGGCCACTAGTAGCTGTTCGTCTCGGGCCCCTCTAACGACGTGTGCATGAAGGGCAAACAAACTATTCATTCATAACTAGCTGTTAACAAAGACTAATTATGCTTAACGGCCCCAGACAATGCAGCCTAGTTAAATGTCACGAACCTTTAGGTGCCCTTTAGTTCAAGCTCCCTTCACCGTTTAACGACCTGCTCGACAAGAACCTGGCCAAGAATTTCCCAGCTTAGCTCCCTCGCCAAGGAAGGCGGCGTTTCTTCGTGGACAAGGCTAAAAGTTTCCGACGGCTAAGTTAACCTGAAAGCGTGTAGCGAATCGAGAGAAGTGGCTCGGGTAAAAAGGAGGGGATCGTTGCGTCATGGCGAGGAGGAAAGGAGAGGAGGGAAGCGAAAAGAGAAATGGGAGGCGACTCTTCCCGCTTTCTTCCTTCTCCTTTGGGAAAGGGGGAGGCCCGCTACGCTGCCATTGATTCTTTCCGGCCGGCCGCGCTTTTCGGCATCGATTTACGACGCCAGTCCGCCCACGCCCCGTCTTCCTTTTTCTCCCTTCTTTTTTTTTTTTTGTCTTACGGTCCATCGCCGCACGGCTGCCCGAGTAGCGCCGCTTTATCGATGCCGTCTGTTCGTCTGTTCTTTCGTCCCCACTCCCGCTCACCACGCGTAGCTACGCGCCAGTGACCACTCATGCCTCCTTCCCAGAGCGTTTCACACTCGATACCGCGGTGAGGCTGCGCAGGGGGTTCAATAAGCACGTCGCCAAGACAAAGCGGTGCTTAAGGAGTGATAGCGCCGACGTCAGAGTTGAACAGTGCCGTTGCCGCAAACGGGTGCGCGAAGAAATAGGCTGCCCGCAGTCCGAGCGCCGCTGTCAACCTCCTGAAACCTGTCATTCCATGTTTCGCCTTGCCTTTGTTCCAGCGCGTTCGGCGGCCCATCGCTACTCCGCCGGTATGTTGCCAGTTCATCGCGCGGTAAACCGCGTTTGACAGACAGATCACACAACTGTGTTTGATTCGCCGTAGTTGTCCGCATGAGGCGCTGCCGCATGTCACGTCACTGTCGGAGGTCGTGAAGCGCTGTTAATAAGTCACCCCAGGAGCTTAGGCTCCGGGATCTTAGGTGGTGTCTCGCTCCTGGTGTTCGCCAATCGGCTGCGATTTCAGGCTCCGAATAAGCCTCTAAGAGTCAAGCTGTCAATCTTCCTGTTATCCAAGGATTCAAAGTTTGCAGGTGCCACTGTCTTTCTAAGCGCGTCGCTAATAGCCATCCTGTAGAAATTGTCAATGTTCTCATCTCTCTATACAGAAGAAGGAGGCGGAACGTGCTTTTTATTTAGGTGTATCAATGAAGTAATCCTCTTTCTATCTCCCCAAGGAAAGACTCGTCAACTGTGGAGCAAGGGGAAATTGCCGTTGGTAAATAGTGCTCGCCAGGGTCTCAAAGGATTATAATCGTATCTTCATGCAGTCTTACGAAGTTCATTACCATGTATACCAACTAACGCTTTCGATTGGACACTTAAGTGTAGAATACCAGGCCGGAGACGTGTTCCTACGGCCTACCTCCGTACTCTTCAGCTGGTTAACTTTCATTCTCATTCTATCTTTGCGGACGATACAAACAATCATTCGACGCCGCGGTCAAGTTGCATTGACATAATAACTGGCACAGTCTTGGGGCACAGAAAGGCGCTCATATTTGTGCGCGCCCATTATGTGTTTTAGCGACACAACGCAGAAACAAAGTAATTATCCCTCACTGACGGGAGCACATTAGCTACCGTGCCTTCGAAAGGAAAGGGCAAAAATATCAAGGCCAAGAAAGGTTCGGCACGAACGCAATGGCGTGCTGCGGCCGGAATGCATTGAAACGCTGCCCTCCAGCATCTGCGGCGCGCGCGCCAAGGTCTCCTTGCGCCGGAGCCCGGCTCTTGTAAGCAGCTCTTTGCCTTCCAACGGCGCGTTACTGCTTACGAACGGTGTCGCTCGCTCGCGGCTCGTTCTTATCGAAAACATATTTGTGGACTCCCGTCGCTTCCCGTTGTCTTCAATTTCCCTAAGAGTACGAGCGGAATATGAAAATTATATCGATCGATTGATTGATTGCTTGAATGAACGACTGATTGATTGATTGATTGATTGATTGATTGATTGATTGATTGATTGATTGATTGATTGATTCGACCAACCAGGCTTTTAACATGCGCTAAAATTTCAGCACAGGTACGCATCAACATATCGCATACCCAACATGCAGCTGACACTGCCGGAAACCGAACTCCCGGCTTATATCTTCCAAGCAGAATGCCATAGATACCCCAGCTATGATGGCATGTTGATCTGGATAGCGAAAAGACGTCCATCTTTAGAAGCTTAAGCAAAGCGTGAACTCTGGCTTCTCTTGCAGGCACTTTTCTTTTCCGGCGGAAGATTGCGGATGGGCCTCGACATTCCGCCTTCCGCATTCGAGGTGCAAATGGCGTAGCTTGCAACTCCTCTCATGGTGTGTTTGTTTTTATTTCGTATGTCAACTATGTTTTCTAGCCCCTACATTTCGCAGGGCGAGCAAAGCCTGAGGATGCGAGCAGCTCTCCAACTGCAGACCTCTCACCCGCTAATCTGTTTAAATTACAAAGACCGGCACAGCTTACCTTCACGAGCGTGTGATTGTTCACGGGCACGCCCCAATTCCTTTTGCTTCTTTCTATCCATCTCTCTTTCTCTGGCTCTTTCCCCAAGTCTTTGACCACACCGATCGCATTCCTCCAAGTGACATACCGGAATAGTTCTCCACATTCTGCAGATTTTTGCTTCCTTGGATTGGTTAAAAGGAACCGTGAAGGTACCCGGCTACGTTAACGAATTATCGACAAAAGCATTTACCAGGAATCTGACCTGTTAGGCGATCAATTTTTCTGTAAAATGAGTCCTCCTTTCAGCGCTGTTTCCCTTTAGATTTTTTTCCTTTATCGACGTAGGCTTAAAAGGAATGTTTGGTGGCTGATAGTACCGGCTCCTCCTCTTTACCACAGAAATGAAGTAAAAGGTAAGATGCCTCGTGTTCCAAATAAAAAAGTGCACAACATACTACACATCAGATGACGACATTGGGTCTGAGAAGAATTGGGTGCAAAGATGCAACAGGAGCCAATCTACTAGAAATCAAAAGCCTTGTGAAACCAACTATATCAACTTGCGATTCTCACTACTCCTACGCTGACAGATGTTGCTAAAGGATGCAGACACAAATCTATGCAATACATCACATATTTGTATTCCTTATGTCGACCTCCACTTGTGCCATACTCCGAGAAAAAATCCCATTGTACGAGTGTGTTGGAAGCGCACAGCACTACTTTTCTACTCTTTTATCGCGCATTAAAGAAAGGCCGGATACTTGGAACAAAATGATAATTATTGTACCCAGTATACAGTTGTGCGGATCTGCTGAGTGCTCATAATTAAAGGAGGTTACGGAAAGCCGGCAAGGTTTGCATCCATGAGGCCTACACCGAACACGAAATGAAGCCGGGCTATCAAGGACGCTCAAGCGCTACCGAATGCGGCCTCTCGTGTTCAGTTAATGCACATTTGCATAACTATCAGTGCTGCTTGTGCGAGCTGGCTACAGGAGATTACGTACGACGGACCTGTTGCATCTAGGCATGCGCGAGGTACTAAGTCCGCTCCCCTTTCCAGAGAAGTGAATGCCATTGGCGAGTTACTGATGCATCTTAACAAATGCTTGCTCGCGGAGGGAGGCTCAGGTAATGTCTCGCACATTTCACTCTCACAGAGGTCCATTATATGTAAGGCGGGGAGAAATCGGAGATGCTGATTTTGAGGCAGCCTCTCCTGCTTGCTAGCCTGCGCTTGCGGAAGGGAAGAAGGTGGTAAATGATGGCCAGGATAGAAAGAAGGGATGGCAATTCTCTGGAGAATGACCTCGCGGAATTCCTAACGCCGCAAACAGACTTCGCAGGAGAAATGGAAAAAACGGGTCGGAGTTCATCCAAGCGCGTCCGCTTCACCAGTGTTTTCTCACTCGATGCTTGGGGGAGGGAAGCAGAGCCTCTGAAATCGGCGTTGGAAATCGGACAGTCCGCTACAGCCTGGCGAACTGCGCTAAGTTCGCAAGAGAAGCTTTGGCGATTTCAGGCAATCCGGAGGGTCGGTAGAGTGTCCGTCTGTAAACAATGGCTTTCCCAGTCGGTTGACTGAAAAGCATTGGCTGTAGTTTATTGTTCCTGGCTTTTATTTCCTCGACACTGCGGTGGGCAACAACCTGTGCTACATTTAAAGCACGGAGAGGTAATTCACTGTGACAGCTGGAAGAAAAATGACATCTGGAGGATTTATGTTTAGTCCTGGTGTGCAGTAGTGATTTAAGTTCTCTTTAGAGCAGCTGCACAGAACCGAAAGCTGCGCTTTTTTTGCTTCCTAAGCCAGACCCGTGAAACAATTCAATAATATGACACGCTTGTGACGTGGGAATCTATAAACCGAAACCACTGCCGCTACTGTGCCCACTTCAAATAACTGGGTACCGCGTTAGGCGTTTGTGCTTCTGCCGTCTCCTGCTTCCGCTTCATTACCGCAACATTATTATGAACTTCCTCCACTGACATATCGATCTACCTCACGTGACGGTTTAAGTCCAGTCGCGAACTGCGAATGCTCAGGTAGTTCCGGAAAACACACAGGTTACGGCTAATGTCCTCAATACGCTCGCGTGCTATCAAAGCACGTGTGAGGAAACGTTAGTTCCATGTGTCTGGAAGTGCTTGCAGCGAGTTCACAAAGACAGTTATACTAATGCTTTCATGGATGACGTAGCGATGACTTGAATTTTGGAACGTGAAGGCATTTTTTTTTTCATGAAGGCTGGGGAACTTATTCCAGCTGACTTGAGGCTCTTAATCTCCCGGAGTTTCAGCTTTTCACAAAAGAAGTTTCTTATGAAAAAAAAAACAATAACTTCGGTTGGACTGCTGCTGAACCTGGTTAGAGAGCTATGGTGTATCGGGCAACTAGATGCGGCTTGGCGTCTGTAACGTTCAGAGCGTTCCGCACACTGGATAAGCAGCGCGCCCACCCTGCCACCCTAGAAGGTGGCAGCTAAATTAATATTTGATCGCGAGAGGCTTGTCACCCATTGAACGCTGCGGCCTATATACTCCCCCCATACTGACGTCACAACGGCAGTTTCCATCGCGCGAGATCACGCGATTGTCGCGTAACTATTCTACCGCCTTCTACCGGCAAATCGAAAGGTAAAAGGTCAAGTGGTGCGACACCATGGTGGACCACATATGGTAAGGCCTATAGCCACAGTTGACCTCTGGCTCACTTGAAGGTCAACCGGTAACGCACGGCGAAATCGGCTTTACCAAGCGTAGTGAAGCTTTCGCTACAAAATGGACAGACTACGGCGATAGTCGCAAGTGCGAAATTTGAGCGCAGCTCCTCACATGCCACCTGCGACCGCTGGCAGGTGGCATGTTACGCTGTAAGCCACCCTCCGTGATCTTCCCGTGGCTGCCACCTTCCGGTTGTCCATTCCTCCGTTCTCGCTGTGGCAAGTGGCGTTTCGCTCTGCTACTAGCTGTCGGCACACCACCTGTCACACGCCCACACCCACCACCTGTCAGGTGGCGTGTTGCGCCGACGCCGACGACCACGACGCGGAACGCAAGAGCGGGCGCCTAACTGCTGCGTTGTTACAAAAAAAAAAGATAAAACAAGGTACCACAGAAGTACTATGAATCCCCAGACCGCTCACATGTACGTACTTCGCATCACTCTCTTACATGCCTCCTTTGAAGCACTAAAGCGGGCATAAACCCCGTCTGCAGTGCGAATGAATGCGCCGTGAGGCATTTCTCTCGGTGTTCTGTTTGCGCGGACACGCCGTGTGCCTGCGAACGCACGAATAACCGCGCGCTTCGGCGAAAGCGAAGCTTGGGCCTTGCGCCTGCTTCGGGGAGATAAGATGGCGCTCGCCGCATGTGCGCCTCCCAGCGGAGAGCGTGAATTCTAGCTGGTCGCGGGACCGAGCGCGCGGCGCTAGCTTCGCTCGGCGGCTGGCGAGTGACGTCAGAGCTGCTTTAGACGGGGCTCGAAGCGTAGTCTTCGTCGCGCAAGTTTCCTGGAATGGGAAAAAGGAGATCCGCGGATGCCGAGTGTGGAATGAAAAGATGTACGCGAAGAGCAGAAGGGGCGCCGCTTTTAACCAAATGGGCGACAAATAGAGACCCCCCCCCCCCCCCCCCTCCGCCATTCAGCTGTTACCGTAGTCAGCTTGAGAGAATTTGTCTTTGGCGATGCTGAGTTTCAGTCGTGGTCTTGAGGCATGCCTGTTTTTATAGTCATCTTCTCAAAGAAATACGCGGGGCTTACTACGTCTCGATTAGTTGCTGTCACTGAGGCGGCCATGCCACTATATTTAGCGGCTTTCATAATCTTTTTGGCGCCTTTTTAAGCTTGGAGGCAGGCGAGCGTGTTCAGGGAAATGTGTTGTTAAGTTGGAGTTCAATTGTCAATGAAGCTGCGCGTTTTTGATAACGGCAGTTACGACTGGGAAGTAATAACTGATTGGAAGGGTTTGGAACTGGGTGAAGCTTAGGGCTAGACGCAGGAGGCGATGCAGCCTGCTGGGGCTGATATAGTAGGAGACAGATAATAACGTGTCTCAACATTGCTTTTTGTTTCTTCGCGCGCATGCACCCGACTTATAGGTTGATACCGTGCAGTGGAGAATACTGTAGGATACCGAAATCTCCAAGCATATAAGCTCTGGAGGCGTGCGCGAGAAATACGTGCGTTTATTCCAAACGGAAGACGTACCGTAATTGCCAGAAGAAGCCTGGCAAAGGAATTTTTTTTTTTTGAGCGGTGTGCTGTAGTATGCTTATGACACTTCTCAGCTCTAAATCGGTGCAGAGTAAGGAAAATCGTTGTCCTCACCTTTGCAGACCTTTAGGTTTTTAGGGGTTCTATAAGTGCTCCACTGTACGGCTGAGAAGCAAACCCACTGCCTGGTTACGTTTGGCGAAGACGGTACATACAAGACATCAAACGTGTCACAGCTGACACTCACTGCGTCGGAAATAGTGATTTCCTTATTAATGAAGAAGGCAGGCACTAAACAAGGCCGTCTACTCGACGATATCGAAGAGTCGTTGGTTGAGAACTCTGCTTTTGAGGAAGCTGCCACTTTGGGAAAACAGAGATAAACACAAAACACGAGTGGCGGCGCTTACTGGCGGAGGAAGTGCGAGACATCGGCACTGGCGAACGACTTGTTCTTTCAGGTAGCGTTTCGACACCACAATCGTCGCGAAACGGTCAAAACCCAACATGTCGCACGACCCGCCTGGAACTAGCAATGGGGGCAGAAGCTTCACGACTGGCCACTCGAGCAGGTCCTCAATGTTATTTCTTTGCAAGGGTCATTGGGCTCTGCTCAGCACCTCGTAGTAATACTCAGATTTGCGCCTATATAACGAAAGCAAAAAAAGTTCGCACGCGCTAACGGTAGCTGCGAAGAACAGGGCATCTAAATCTACAACGTATTTCATCGCCTGTCGCGATCCATGCGCCCAGAATCAAAAATAGGCTTTGAAGACCAGCGTGGCATACGCCTTCATGCGTTCCCAGCTGAAGAAATGCGGGAACGCACCACATAAGGCGCATCACACACAAGTTTCGTTTGAGATACTTGTTTCATTAAGGAATAACTGCAAACTGAGCGAGTTGGTGAATCATTGAATAACTAAAAACAGCGCCGCGACGATGGACAAGAAAGAACAAGGACAAAGGAGAAGCGCTGACTGGGCAACAACAACAACAACAAGTGAAGGTTTATTGAAAAAGCACAGGTATTATACACTCTCTTACATAACCGAGATGCATGCGCCTCCCTAAACACTTCTAATCATGAGAATAAAGATAATCTCACAGTCAAGAAGGAGCACTGACGCATTGCATATACGCACATGTCACAGCTCGCATGGATGTAATAGGCCTCACATATTTCTCTTGCTATTTTGTTCTTCAGCCTGCAAATAACTTTAGTTTATTTTTAGACAGTGTATTAATATCCGTTTTTCTCTAAATAAACTTTAGTTCTTAGTCAGCGCTTGTCCTTCTTTCTTGTCTGTCGTAGCGGCACTGTTTTCAGTTCTTTGTTTCATTACACCCGAAGAACCCATGATGTAAGTACAGCCTTATTTCCAATGACTTCAGAGGGCATTATTTTGGGAGCGGCCGACGACGGCCGTCATTAGGTAAGATGGGAAGGTGAAGGGCCAACTTTGAATACGCGCAACAATTTTGACAAATGCTTCAGGGGTAATGCAATTTTATGCCATCAAATGCCCGAAATCTCGATATGCTACCTTGAATGGCAAAAAAGTTGTTCACGTGATTTTCAGATTTTGAGTGTGTCCGTTTAGGAAGACTATCAATTCAGAAATAGTGGTAATTCGCTCACTTATTTCGGCACAGATGAGCCCAGTAAAGCCACTCGCACAAGGTAAAACGGAGAGATTGTTCTTTTATAAGTATTTATTCCTGTGAGTCACCCTGCTTTAAATCAACTTTGTTTCTTTTGCCCCCTCTGTTAATTAAAATTTCGACTTTCTGCCATTACAAACCCAGCAATTAATAGCGGTAAGTATACACGTCATCTTACTCCTCATAATATTTTAGTCTGGAAGAACAGTGAAAACAATTTTAGGGTAAGGCGTCGAGAAAATCGAAAAAAAAAATGGTTTCTAACAATCGAACACCATTGTTTTATGTCTCTGGAGATTTTTGCCAATCAAAAATCCTCCCTGAATACGTACGGCATTCTTCTTCACAGCGACGCTGCTCAGTGGTAATTGCTTGTTGTCTTTGTGTCGTATTTTCTGGTCTTGAACCGTGGAGGGACATTTTTTGCGATCGGAAACACGCAGAATTGGGCTGAGCAGTGAACATTAGCGGCTTTGAGAGCAGTAAAACCAGGAGCTTAAGACGAATAAAGGCTGGAATTTATTCTCCAAAGGGCACGTACTGCGTTTCCGGTAATCGCAACATTAGTTGTCTTTTTCTTGTAGCTATTATGGTGCTCATTCATGGGGCATAAATGTGGAGGCTAACGAAAACGGTTCAACTTAACTTGGGGACAACGCAGCGAGCTATGGAAAGGAAAATGATATGTGCAACCTTAAGGAACAGGAAGAGGGCAAAACGCGAAACTCGGAGGTCGTGCGTTGGGATCCAATCGGCGGGATGTGGTTGTTTTTTCCTTATACTTTTATTAATCTCCCATTGACGAAAAACCGCTAATTAGAAAAAAAAGACATCCCCTATGCTCCATAGTTTAGGTGACTGTTGGCTTCCGTTAACCGACGTAACCATTTCAAGTGCAGCGTAATTTTCTATGTAAGAGAACAGTTTCGTGTATATTCGTGGTTGATATCCATCAAAAGCTGGGGAATTACCGAATCAAATTTCCTTATGTTCAAAATGTGCGTTGGGAATTGTTAAAACGCATGCCTCAAGGAACGCAGTTTCTTCCGTATGCAAGAAATTTTATGCAAATCGTTGCAGCTATTGGAAATATTCATGACGGAAAACGATATACAGTTTGCTAATGAGGTCAGCACTACTGGCGTGCTAACAGCTGGTGCGTGTTTCTCCGTAGGCTACCGACATTACCCCGGTCCATCGGTAGCAGCACTGGAATTGTGACCACTGCTGCCTCGTATGGGCCCCCAGGTAGCTTTGAAGCTCCTATGTAACAGCTTTTTCGCCTGGGAACCCTCATCCACGGGCCTAAAATAAAAACTTGACCTGCAATGCACACACACTGGCGGCTGTCATGTCTATGCCGACAGGAGCAGCATTTATGCTTCAATATTTCGCAGCGCAATTCGAGCTTGCAGAGAACGAACGAGGATATGTCCGTTGCTAGAACTGCATTAAATAAAAGCCGCACTTGTGTTCATTCTGTCCGGATACAACTCAAGAACAAAGCGACTTTTCCCCGGAAAAGGAACACCTTCCAACCAATGGCGTCGGCCGATTATCATGAACCTGCTAGCATGACAATACGGCGAGGGGGCTATGCCCGGCCATGGAAGGAGGGTACAATTCCCTTTCACCGGCCACTGTTTGTATTGTTGCACTAGCAGGTTCACGAGAATCGGCCGACGCCATTGGCTTGAAGGGGGTCCTTTGAAGGAGAAAAGCCGCCTCGTTCTTGAGTTGTATCCGGCTATAACATTGGAGAAGTGGAGAGGGAAAAAAGCGCCAACACAGCACTCGGGAAAGTTTTGACAGCCTTTGACACTCCGAAAGTGGAAGCGTCGAAGCCAGCTGAGGATCTCTAAGGACAAGGCTAGTTTTGGACCAGAAGGCCTTTTCCCTTTGCAGTTATGGAGCACGAAGAACCAACCAAAGTGGAGGCAAACAAAGCGCGGAGGTTGTGCTTGTTTGTTCTTTTTTTCCGCCGTCGTGTACTCGGTATACTTCTCAGAGCAGGCATAACATAAGTCAGCCAGTCACTAGCGGCCACCATTTCTGGAATTGGCCGACGACTGCGCCTCACCTGTTCGCTGCGGTAGAGGGCCCTGGTCTTGGACACGACGACGTCCCGTGACGTCGAGCCGCGGTCGGGCGACAGGGGGCCCCAGGAGCCCGTTCCAATGCCCGCCATGTGGCGCCTCAGCGCCGCCTTCTCGCTGGGGCTCCGCACCATGACGCCGTACGAGGGTCCCAACGCGGCGCGGGGCAGCGGAGATTCGGCGAAGCGGCCCACGGGCCGCATGGGCTTCGCTACCGCCGCCTTGCCCGGCTGACGCACCACCTTGCCGAAAGAGGCCGGCGGCGTCCAGTACATGAGCGCCTTGTTGTCGGGCGGCACGTAGCCGAACGGGTAGGCGGCCGGGAACTGTGCCACACGAAAGAAGACAAACGAACAAGCTTGGCCGCCTCTGTGTTGTCTCCGAAAGACGTTCTAAACGCTTGACATCTAACAGGGTCTTAGAAGCTGCTCTATGAGGGCATCTACAGGGTAATATTTACACTCGCTCCGATAGAGTTTCTTACTATTCACTAGAGGGAAAGCTGGCGGTGCCGCACGTGATCCATCTTGGATGCCCGAGGCATGCCGGGAAGGCAGCGCTTGGGATTGGCATTAGGTGGCTTCTTTATTGTGCTACTGATTGGATCTTTTACTGTTTTGTTTCGTTTTCATCACTGTACTTTTTACTTAAGTTTTGTGCGCATTGTGGTTGTGTGTAGCGCAGATACGCACACAGTTCATTGAGATCCAGAGCATCCGAAGGCGCTTGACTCGTAGTGAGCTAAGTGTCTGGTGCCTGCTAGGCCTGTATTCCGTTTGCCCCCTCACAGGGAGCCATTTACGCAGCAAGCAGGGTTTACTCAGCGGGAACCTGTGCTACCTGTCCATTCAAAGGTGAAAGAAGGGAACAAAGTTTTCTGTGAATTGAGAACTTTCGTACATTTTTCGTAGGAGTCTTAGAGCCACTCATCTTATAAAAGCGCAAAGTACGTCGGCAAGCGCAAATGTGGAGTATTGCATTTGCTTAATTTCGAACACTGGCGGTGGCCGCGCGTTGCTTGTAGGAACGGCTTGCACGTCATGAATTAATTCACGCAAATACCCGCATGTTGCACTTGTTAGCATGAACACGGCCGTCACTCACAGGCACAGCAGGTTTCCGCTTCCTAGTTGATGTTTTTCTTGGAGAAATCTGTAATTGCAGTGTCAGGACATGGCGGGAGCCGGCACTTGGTGTCTGAAAACTAGTTTCAGGGCTCAGGCAAGTTTCTCATGGCTCGAACATTGCCTATGCACGGATATAGGCCGTGAACCCGCAGTAGCAGACTGCACAAATGCAACGCTTCTGTTTTTTTCACCGTGCGAAAACGGAATCTTTAGAGTGCAGTATTTTAAGTGCTAACTATTTTTTGTAGTATATTCACTCTGAAAAGTGTCTCTGTTAAACGCCAAAAAAATTATTTTCCCCGGTTAGCTACATTTGGCGGCATGAAGAGAAAGCCATCTCTCGCCATGGGCAAATTCGGTGCTCGTTTACGCCTATGCTTTTCTGCTCATTTATTGCAATGTACAGAAAGCATGTTTTATTAGGGCAGGTATTTATCGCAAAATAACGCTTCCTCGCCATACGTGTTTTGCGAAAATTTGTATTTATGCAGTCGTAGTTACGTTTTAGGGCCAAGACTAGTACGACACGCTGTTCTCCCTGCATTCCCACGGTAAAAAACTTTAAAAAACTCTCATAGACGATGGCGCCAGGTTTCCCTGTTGGTAATATTTAGAAATTTTATGCTGGATCCAATGCTAGCCACCCCCAAGTATGTCCGCAGGTTATCGCGCTCACAGTGCGGCCAAAGAGCAACAAGAGAGCCTCAACGGTCGTCATTTGAAGACGGCTCTCAGATTAAGCTATGCACTCTGTACACAACAAAAAGTGAAGGTGTTCCTCATAAACCGGAAACCAGTAGTCAGGCAGAACGCGGAAAAAAATTTACAGTCATACTACTACTTTTACCGACACCAGCTCGGAACATTTTGACGCGTTGACATCATCACTAACACAGATGTCTGACGTCACGAACACGAGCGTAAAGAGGGAGCTATCATCTTCTTAGGGCACTTTTGCTCAAAGTTAATAGATACTTATTTAGTTCCACAGCTCCTCCTGTGAAAGCGGGCGTTGCTTGCGCCGAGTGTTGCGCGGTCGCCGACGCGCGCACAGCTTCTTTCCTGGAGTTGCTACTTGGCTCGTATGCAGGTTTGTCGTTTCTTTTTAGCGTCCATTTTTTCCCCCTGTGAGCTCTGCGAACACGTGGTATCCATCGGCAACTACAGTGCACTCAGACCAACAAACGGCTGCAGGGCGTGAAGAAGCTTTCGAGTGAAACGGTGTCCACACTTGCTTCGTGCCCGGCTCTATGATCGGGTACAAGAGACGCCACTTTTTGGCTTCGCCGTCCGATGCGCAGCTTCTTTCTTGGCGGGCAAAACTCCCTACCGTGTGAGGCTATGCTAATTATTGAGCGCGAGTATGTCAGTACCCTTTTGAAGAAATGTTTGCCTGTGTAAGCACGGTAGAACGCAGTATAACACAGGCTAGAAAGGGCGATTTGTTCGGCGATCGTTTTTGCAGCCTGCTGGATTCTATCGTTAAAAAAAGGCATTAACGGCGTTGGTTGCCCAAAGCATGCTGAGGTGTTCACAGCTCAATTAATTCACTTTTGCTTAGTGACACGCATTCAGTTCTTTATGCGAGCAAAGTGCTTGGAAAATAGTAGTGCCATTAGAGCTCAAACAGAGCGAAAGAAGTCGAAGCTTGTCTGACAAATTAGTTGAAAGAAAATTTGTCAACGATGATGTTTGGTGTGTTTGTGAACAAACTTTCTCTATTTTGAATGCCTAGGGCCTTGATTTACTCTCTCGTGCATTAATGTTTAAATTTGTGTAAATATAACACTCGATTTTAAAATATTTTAATAAATGCAAAGTAATACTCCACTTGGCAAATGCCTTCGAAAATTATTGCGCACAGGGTTAGGGTGAGCATTCGGCTAGACCACATTTTGCAACTTTTTATATTCAATAATAAAATCACTACGTTTAAGGTCCAAAAGCGATTCAGGATATGAGAGGCACCGTTGTAGAGGGCTTCGAATAATTTTAGAGTACCTGGGGTTCTTTAACGTGCACCGATACCGCACAGTACATGGGACTCGCATTTCGCCTTCACTGGTATCAAACTCACGGCTTCCGGCGGCGGGATTTATTTGCACTGGTATTGCTGCGACAAAACGTAAGAGTAACTTTTCGTGAAATGCGTGACACTCCAGCCAGTCGCGGAAAACTGGCACGGCGGATAATTCGAATATATTGAAGTAACAAGGCTCGATTCATCTCACGAGAAACAGAATCGAAGCATGCATTTCGCAATTGCACAATATGGACTTTTATGACACTGCTCAGATTACCGCTTCTGAGTTCGCGAACGCGCTAAGTACACCTACGTTATCCAATACCTCCGAATTAGAGCCGAAAAAAAAACGCAGCAGTCGCGCAATGAGGATTCGAACTCGAGTGGTCGTGCAAAACGTTTCGCGCTAGCAGACGACTCTCTCTCTCCTAGCTCAACCTGCGACAGCGCCTCTGCGGCGGTGGGGACGGCGACAGGCGACAGGCTCTCTCTACGAGGAGTTATGGAACTAAAAAAGTATGTGTAAACGTTGATTTTGCTGGCCAGTGATATGACATAGATCCATTTCTTCAACATCTCATCAAAGTAAAGTGAAATGTCAGCAAAAGTTTACTGCAATAAAGGCGGCGAAATCAAATTGTGGTAGCAGACTCTGCCACATATTTATCTTTTTTTCTTTCATTGTTGTTGGGGCTGCGTTGTAATTAGCTTGCGAAAACCTTTTATCAGCTTGCATCCAATATCTTCCTGGTATACAGACACGAACCGAAACTTATATCGGAGCCTCCTTGTTGTGTTATGGAAACAGATATACAGCAGCCCCTCTGAAACGCTGGGCAAACATTCCACGGAATCGCAGTCTCTATGCGGCCCGCAAGAATGGATGAAACAACAATGACGTCTGATTTCTTTCCTTTTGAAGACGACGTTATTTGGCCAGATTGTACGCATCTCTTTCAAAACGGGCATCCAATGGAATATCTGCTCAATGCGAATTCTGAAGAGAGGTTCTATGTAAACAAAAAAGGGAGTATCTCTTAGAAAAATGCGTGTATGCAAAAAATGCAGCCTATAAGCGCCTACAGAGACATAGAGACAGCTTCAAGCAACTTTTGCTTCCTTGAATGCTTAAGAAAACATTGGAATTCAATTCGCAGAGCCTGCAGAGAGACACCATATATTTGTGCATCCCGACCGTCCGAAATAATTCTACTATGTTAATACGGTTTGTGGAGTTATTACATCTAAATCTTCGCATCCAGCCGCCGCAGTGACACAGTGGCTATGGTGCTTGGCCGCTGACAGCAATAGACGTGGGTTCGACCCCGGCTGCGGCAGTCGCATTTCGATGGAGGCGAAAGACCCGTGTACTTTGTGATGGTAGTGGACTTTAAAGAAATTGGAAAATTGGAAATTGGTTTTTAGGGAAAGGAAATGGCGCAGTATCTGTCTCACATCTCGGTGGACTCCTGAACCACGCTGTAAGGGGAGGGGTAAAGGAGGAACTGAGAGAAGAAAGGAATAAAGAGGTGCCGTAGTGGAGTGCTCCGGCAAATAATTTCTACCACCTGGGGATCTTTATCGTGCATTGACATCGCACATCAAACGGGCGCCTTTGCGTTGCACCTCAATCAAAACGTGGCCGCCGCGGTCGGGTTCAAACCCGGGTACTCTGAATCAGTAGACGAGTGCCTTAACCACTGAGCCACCGCGACCCCGGTGGTCGAAATTGTCAGGAGCCTTCCACTACAGCGTCCCTCATAGCCTGAGTCGGTTTCGGAAGTTAAACCCGGTAAAGATAAACGTAAACATAAACATAATCATCTTCGAATTCAGAAGCATCCATTCTCTTTCATAAAAATGCCAAATCAGAATCTTCCGACCTGACTTCGCTTTCTATTAATCTCGACAAGCACGCCGTGAACCAAAATTCATTAAGCCGCTGCAGCGTCATAAGGATACTGTCATAAATGCCCGCAGAAGTGCAGCCAACACAGCGTGTTTTACAACAGAATGTCTGGCGAAGAAAAGATACAAGACTCTCGATTCGCTGCGTTGACGAGCACTGAAGTTTGTTTAAAAGAGAATATTTGTTACACACTTGTGCACCTTGACCTCAAAGATGAAGTAAGAATGACGACTTAACTTTCCCTTTTACGACAATAGCTGTAATGATGATACTAGTTAGGACCAAATGATTTGAGATCTGAGGCGCTAGATTACTGAAGGCTACAGCGCTCTGAAATTTCTCTGCATTATAGCCGCTGGGTGGCGAAACGCGCACTCTAATAAAGTTATAGCTTACTGTACACCGTTTACCGCCAGCGCTTTCAGGCACCGCCAACTGGGAATGCACACGCGTAGGTGGCCCCGAGACGCAAGGTGCATCTGCAGTTTGCTTGCACTTGGCCCTTCATTGCCATCTGCGCATGCGCGTGTGTAACTGGCGTGGCTTCACGCGGCAGCAATAAACGGTGGCAGTAGATGGTACACGCTTGGAAGAAAAAAACAAAAAAAAACAATCAGACTGGTGATGCGACAATTCTAGGAAAGAAGTTACATTTCCTCTAGATGATTATTTTGGTGCTTTTACTCTACTAGATGCTTTTACTCTAAGCCGAGCCTTCACACACGGGGCATACTTTTTTTAAGGGGGGAAGGTGGACGTGGAGATAGATGCAGGGTGGCGGTGGGTGGATGAGCAGCAGCCTTCTAGCCAGGTGGGTGGGGTGGGGACGCGGCTGGTAGGTGGTGCTTTTGACGGCAACTGGCTTTCCAATTGAGTATTTGGACTCGATTTTGCCGTCGCTTTTTTGTTCCACTGTGGCTTGGGCTTCAAGAAGGCGGAGACCCTGCGGATCATGGAGGTATGTGGGTTGGTGGTCAGTGACGGTTCTGGATGGCACAGTAGGGTGGACGAATTTATAGAGCGAGAGCTCTGTTCCTCGGTGTACAACTTCCGATTTTAATGTGGATGAGACAATCACCTTCAATGCCTCACAAGGTCAAACGGAGCTTAACTGCGTGGTGGTATGGCCCAAGCTATGGTAGTATGACCGCCTGATCATATGGCTATGAGCACTGGGTACCTGACCTTGACCTCTGACCCCTGACCTTGACATTTGATTTGAGACATTGGCGACCATGCTTAACAGAGCTTTCGCTCCTATAACTAGGTTCAAGCCAAATTGAACCCCAGCCATTTTTTGTGGATGGCGCTTCTCGAGAGCGTAGGCGGGTGGGGGTTGGGGGTGGGGATCGAGATGGGAGCCGGTGAGGATGTGGTTGGTGGGTAGTGCTTCTGGAATATCAAGAGAGAGGGAGGAGGACGCTCACTTGGGATGGAGGCTTGAATGCTGTAGCACTGCAGGACCAAAAAAGAAACTAAGAAGGCAGACTTCTATGATGTCCGCGGCCTCCTCAAGCCAAGCTCTCTTGAAGCCGTCCCGTTTCCTATTTCTCTCTGCGGACGCATCAACGTCGGCCCACGTGACAATTATGATACTACCAAGACAAATGAAATTTACCACAGTAAGTGACGTGGGCTCTATTTTTTTCTTGCTATTTTTTGTGACTAAGATGAAAATTACTGCGTGAGGCTCCCTCCAGTGTTTTTTTAAACAGCGAGGGCTCTTAGTAATACCCAAGGAACTTCGCCGGGAAACGGCGCCACACTTCACGTCACGATCACAGCTGGAGTGGCGATCCTTGAGCAGCGCTCGCTCGCTACACAATAAGCAAAATGATAATCGGAGCTTTCCGGGTTCCATAACGTGCGCTGGTGACAGTAAATAACCACGTGACAGCTGACTATATGTAGAGAGCCGACCACACAAGACTTTCGTCATTCTACTTCGACAAGGAAAGGGAGGATGTCCGTGCCCCAGAACAGAACAGGTTATAGCGCGCGAATCCCGAACAGCGCGCCGCATACAATGCGCAGAAACGACGAGTACGAGCGGTACTGCCCGATGGGCCGCTGGTACCGCTGAGTTCCGCGACGTACACAAGAAGCGTAAAAGTTGTCCTTTTTTTTTCTATGAAGGCCGTACGTCAGAGCTCCGCTGCGTCCGTTCCCACCTGCGGTATCTCGTTGGTGAGCTGGCTGTGACGGGCCATGCGGTGCATCTGGCGCCACATGAGCCTGAGCTGGGCGCACGAGGGCTCAGGCAGCGCCGCGGGCGGCAGCTGCTCCACCTGGCGTCGCTCGAGCCGCTGCTGCCAGTCGGGCGGCCCCTGGTCGGGCGGCGACGTGCACTGCGCCCACGGCGCCGCCAACAACATGAGCAGCAGGGGAAGGCCGCTGGCGCCCCACGCTCCGGCCATAAACCTCGGCTGCCGGCCTTGGCTGGGCACTCGCACCTGTGGAAAGGACGTCGTCGGCTCGTGACGAAGTATGTGCAGTTATCAAATACCGTCGCAAAGAGACAGAGGGGAGTTATAACGGTGCTGAATTAGAGTCCGTATTCCGCAAAAATGGCGGCAAGTGTCACAAAATTCGATCGTCGGTCGAGAGAGGTCACGTGATCTTGTGACGGCAACGCAACTTGCTCACTGTGCATGCCAGGCGGCAACCGGCCCTCTGGATTGAGAGGTCCCATGACCTTTCGACGTAATCATCACCTGCCCAGCCGAACATCGTGGCAGGTGGGTGGGTATTCAATTAATGATTGGTAGAGAGAGGTAGGGTTATCTGGTGACGTCATCACGACCTGCCCACGGAAGAAAGAAGAGAAGCAAGAAAGAGAAGACAAGAAAGGGAAGCAATAACATTGGTGAAAAAATCGGCTTAGAACCAGAAGCCCAGAAATTATGGACAAGCGCATTTTTCAACGGGAAGTTTTTTATGAAGGCAATTTTTTCATATATCGTAAGATTCCAGTATAAAAATCTTTATAACCGCAGACCTCCCCTCGGAAGCTGATTACTTGTAATGAGTTACAATTTCAACGAATTTTTTTCATACACTGATTCTTTTTACAAGAAGCTGCGTACTCGGTAATCCAATTATTTTTTTAAGCACTGGATCGCTTTCAATCTATTACACTGCTTTCCAAGATCAAGTTCTAACCAGTGGTAAAAGTTAAAGAACCTGAATTTGAATTCGGTGGCGAACACTTGTGCACCACGGAATTCCCTCGCGTTCGAGTGACAACGATCGAGATACGGATAAGCCGTGCGCTCTAGGATGTCAGCTCATCCAATCCCTAGCAACCTGCAGTTCTCTAGCCTCGTGTCCCGCACTTCGCATTTCGACACGAATGAACAGCAAAATGTCATGTTTAGTGAGCTTTGAGCTTTGTCCCTTAAGAGCGCGAAAAGCCAGGCGTGGCGCCTAGCGTAACTTCAAGGTGGTAGCTAGGCCTTGGTGTGTTAAAGCAACACTTTTTCTTTCTTCAGTGTCACTTCAGGTCTGTTCACATGGCAACATGAAAAAAAAAACCCGAAGAAAACACCTAAAAATGACTGAAGGTGAAACTAACGAACCCGTTTACTTCAACAGACTCATAGATCAAGCAAGCCGTTTGGTTTATGCGTTTATGGGCGTTTAACGTCCCAAAGTGACTCAGGCTATGAGGACACCATATAGTGAAGGGCTCCGGAAATTTCGACCACCTGGGATTCTTTAACGTGCACTGACATCGCACAGTACAGGGGCCTCAAGAATTTAGCCTCCATCGAAATTCGACCGCCACGGCCGTGATCGCAACCGCGTCTTCCGGGTCTACAGCCGAGTTCCATAACCACTGAGCCACCGCGGCGGCCAAGCAAGCCGTACCAGCTCATTCTTGTCTGTGTTTATTTCTGGCATGCTGATAAAAGATAAACAAGAAATAACGTAATAGTAATCGATTACTTCTCCGTAATTTTTTAGTTTCTCTTCAACGAACATAATTGGCCTCTAAAATAAATTACATTTCTGATTAAGTAATTGTAATTGTAATCGGCTACTGGTTCTCTGTAAAGTGTACGAGATTGACGGCGGTTAGCAGGTCGCGCTTGTCACTGGAAACATCGGTAGCGGCGGGATGCTCTCTGGTCGCGAGTGGCAGCTAGTAAGCTACGCGATCTTCGCGACTCGCACGTAGGAACAACATTCTAAGCGAACTGTCACATCGCTGACTGTGACCTCACACTGTCACAGCGAACTCACATTGTTTAAAGCTATGAGATACTACACGCATGTTTCCACTTGACCACTGCCGCGTTTCTCACACCTTCATACGTTAACAATAGCGCTCTCCTTCTGTATGCACATACATAGAGACTGCGTTCAGCTTATGGAAGCTTGCATTTGTCCTCACGTTGACCCGTCAAGGGCGCATGGCGCAAAACACAGATCTTCAGTGTGGAATCGAGATCTTTCGTATGATGCCAACCGCCTGCTTGCTCCTTACCAGAAACCTTCCTCAAGCGTCATTTATAAGGAACATTATAAGGAGCCTCCGCTCCACAATTGTCGCATCCTTGTTTGAGAAAAATTAACCGGTAATGAAATAAGCCGTTTCGCTCCAAGAATGCTACAAATGTTTCCAAGTCTCCAATATGGAAGTAAAATTCAGCGCGAACGGACGAAGGACACAGAAAGGGGACACAACAAGCGCTGTCTCGAAACTAAGTTTTATTAAGAAGGAACGCAAAAATATATACATATACAGAAAAACGACATAGGTGCGATAGGTACGAAGTACACAGCGACGAGGGCATTATCACCTCCAACGTTCAAAAACCCGAATGCATTGCGTCACAGATCAAACGAAAAGGTGGTACATCAAGAGGCATCTAAAAAACCTATCTCGCTATCATATAACGCGACCGAGAGAGTGCTGACACAGACATCTTTTTTCTTTTCTATGAAATATGCCTCCATTATCTCTCTAGTGCGCTGGTCGCGATGCCGGTACAACAAGGTGGTTTTTTTTTTAAATCAGCTTTGCACACCTCTTTATTTTTCTTGGTGCACTCTGCCCAGTGTTGAGCGATGCTTGAACTAACGGTGTCTGAAGAAAGGTTATCGTGTTCCATGAGCCGAACGTTCTGGCATCGCCCGGTTTGTCCAATATACACTTTTTTTTGCATGAGAGCAGTATCTCATACACAACGCCGCAAACACAATCCGAAAATGGGGAGCGGTGACGCACTGTGCACACGAACGGGCTGACGTTGCGTCGCCTTTCTGCTCTACTTTTTGTCATGGCACAAAGGCGTTGCACTTTAAACGGTGCTGTGCACACGACGTCAACTCCAAACCTCCTCCTAACATTCCTAAGGTTCTGCGACATGCGATGGACATACGGAATTGCCACGGTTTTCTTCTTTTCTCTTTGTGCTCCCTCCTCACCGTTCTTAGTGTTCCCGGAACGACCAGCCTTTACCGTGGAAAGGAGCTTCTCACACGCCTTGAAATGACCGAGTCTGGAAACCCTGCGGCTGCAATCCTTTGTACTTGAAAGAATCTGTGTACTTCTGTGTACTTCGTACCTATCGCACCTATGTCATTTTTCTGTATATGTATATATTTTTGCGTTCCTTCTTAATAAAACTTAGTTGCGAGACAGCGCTTGTTGTGTCCCCTTTCTCTTTCCTTCGTCCGTTCGCGCTGAATTTTACCGCTAAAATGAACTACATCCAACTCGCCCAACTCACCATTCTTCAATATGAAAACCTGTTTACCGATCGGCGGTAACTTACATAGGCTACTTTGCTGTATGCTATTTATTTCCCGCCCGGAGAGAGTTTTGTTCAGAAGTTAAGTTTTATATGCATGGCCTAAATTTCAAGAAAAAATCCACTTACACTGTAGAATTTCTATCCCAGCACTTAGAAAAATGTTGACGTGTACTAGCGAGCCGCTTAAGGGCGTAAAAACATCTTCTTATGATACCGGCACGTTCACGCAGAAAATGTTGCCTTATTAAGGATGCCCATATCGACTTGAGGGAACAGCACGTTCTGTAGAGTGGAGAGAGTAACGGAAGGAAGGCGTGGAGGCCAATCAGAAGATTGTTCCAGTTGATTTCCCAGCACTGGGGGGAGGAGAGGGAACGTAAATAGGGAAATGGAGAGTTGATGTAAGGACCAAGGACGTCAGGTAAGGATGTGCCTGCGGCAGTCAATGCCTGTCGCGCGAATACGACACTCTCAGGAACCGAAAATGTGCCTGGCAAGGCTTAAGGGGTGACGATCGATATAGCCGCTATCCGAGGGTATCATCGTGTGATCTGCAACGAAGCGGCTCAATTGTGACGATAATGACAGCTCGAGGTATCTTGCACGGACATACGAGAAGCTCAACATCAACGTTAGCTTTCAGGGTGGAAGATTTCAAAGGGCACCGGAAAACCCCCCGTGCGCTATTCGCCGCGGACGAGAATCCGTTGCCACTAATACATGGCGTATGGAAGCTAAATCAGATATTTCACCTGCGGTGTGAACCCTCGTTTAAAAGTGACCATTCTTCGAGGTGTCCAGACTCCTCCTTGGCCTTTTCGTACTAATTCATCCGCAGAAGAACGGGTCAGCGCTGTCACCGCCCATCGGCGTTCCGCCAACCACGGCGTCGCTGAATTTCCACCCGACGTCGCTCATAAGAAACGGTGCACCGTCAGTGTAAATGTTGTTTATGACGTCGTGTCGCAACTACTCGAAAGGCGCCTCTCAAATTTCGTTACGATTGTTCTCTGTTGACGACTGCCTTCGAAACAGAGAAGAGAATGCTTCGTTGTTTGACCGCAGACCTCGTAGCGTGAAACACGATCCCTTGTTGGCTGCGTGTCATTGTATTTCGCAGTGCCATTGTTGCAGGACCGCTCTGTAGGCGCGCTTTGATAAGTCTCTGTTCGCGAGGCTATTTTTAAGCAGCCGCACTGGAGAGTCCTTGACGGCAGGGAGTGAGCGAAAGAACCGCACTGCACAGAGTAAATGGATGAAGGAATCTTAATTTCAGGCGCCAAAGTACAAACCTAAAGTCGAAGTAGAACGCAGCAAGAGCAATATTTGTTTGCTCCATTGTTGTACCCCAACATCTGGGCCACAAACAAGGGTAAAAAAGGCATGTATGCGCAACCAAACCGAGAGAGTCGCGCCTGTCGGTGCCCGTTGAATAGCTCACGGCATGAACATTTTTAATTATAACTGTAGAGGGAAAGGTGGCGGCGCTACACTTCATCCACCATGGAGAGCCACAGGAATGCCAGGAAGACGAGGCGTCTTACTTGGCATGGCTATTTTCGGGCACAAAACGTTGATTCACCCATAAAAAATACGACTGTTCTCGAGGCAAACCACGAAGAAACGCTGTGAAAGTTTCCACAACAGCCTAACACCCAACTGTCACTTGCGTTAAATCTGTTGAAGAAGTGAAAAACGCAAAGTCGAAATAACAATATGCGCGCAGTGGAGAGTATCGAGGCGCAGCTACCAATTTCTTGGTACAATCCACGCTTTCGGCCAAACATTAGTCAAGCCAGGCAGGAAGCCTCGTCTTCCCGTCATTCCCGCGGTGGATGAAGTGCTCTTCAAGGAACTTGCATAGACATTGGCGCCAGCTTTCCCTCTAGGTAATATTTAGAAACTATATTGCTCCTAGGTGGACAGCGCGCCCCAGCAATGAGCTGTTAAACAACAACCAAAAAAACCCGACCCTCTTCCTAGGTTACAGTGTTTTGAAGTACATATACAAGCTGACTTTTTTTTTTATCTTTACAGACTTTTATAATAGAAACTGTCAAAGATACGTCGGCGGGGTCTGTGAAGATATATAGTGTGTAGAGAGATGGACATATGTCCATTTACGTGATAGTGCTTACGAGGAGACGCGGGTCTTGAAATGAACATTTATACTATTAAAGATATCGTAATAAAATTAGTCGCATATGTGTTCCTTCCTCCTGTTTTTCAAAAGTATAATTAGGTACAGTCTATTTCAAATAGTTGCCTTATTAAAGAAAAATAATTGAAGCCTAATTAGTTAAATTCTTACGACTCATTAGATATACTTTCTCTATTTTTGTTTCGATTGAAATGGCGGTGCACCCAAAGACCTCCCATCTGGAGCTATGCTAATTATATTCTTAATGAGGTACATTATCATGTAAAAAGTTAAAATTTGTCCACGCGCCATTATTATGAAGTATAGTTAGGTGACGTCGTGGTTCACAAAATTTGAAATATTTGACTCAGGCAAACAAAAACAACATATTTCCGCAATTTTATTCTTTTTGAATCCAATGGTATGAGATTAATTTAAATTGCACCATAAGAACGTAATAAAAACTTCCGTAAGGCTAGTCGTATCGGAAAAATGCATGAAGCTGAGAAAACTGTATTTGAAGTGCGCGCGCCAGCCATTCGGAGGTCGTTGTAGAGGCCTCAAAAAGCAGCAGAATACGGAGGTTCCAAAAATATTTCACAGTAGTGAGTAATACCAGGATGTGGGGAAAGGGGCCCAGCTTTCAAATAAAGCCAAGACGGCGGCCATCGGAAAGGCGGTCGTGGGAAGCGACTGGCGCGAAGCTCTGACGCATGTCGCTCTAAAATCACCATTTTCAGGCTTTGTAGGCGAGAAATATATAGATATTTTACTAGTTGGAGCTCGAATTTAGACTTTGACACTTTTTCGGTAGTCACTTTAAAGTTTATTGATCACAAATATGCTCTTTTTGCAAAATCGAAATTTTCGCATTTTATGATCATTTCAACACCCGCGTCTCCCCTTAACGACTAGACGCTCAAGTAACTAAAGATAAATCAACTTATTTATTTTTAATTTGAGCTTGCAAGAATAAATTAAGAAATTCAAAAGCCTTGAAGGGTTTAATTGAAGAAGGAAGTGCAGGTAAGAGGAAGTAATTATTTCAGAAGGAAGTGTAAACTGTCAAGGGGACCTCCTGTTATTAATTGTATATATGAACATATGGCAGGTAGCAACTACATAGCGGTGCAGTGGAAACAGACAACAGTTTGATTAAGCATGCTAAAACACATTTTACAAACACAAAAAGAGAACGCAGTACTATACACAAGCACTCAAGCAATAGAAGTCGTACACAATAAATACAGAGTTCATTGGCGTGGTAACTGAAGGTAATTAAACAGTACATAGTTTTTCAAGTTTTTATGGAATTGTGCTTCGGTACGGAATGATTCGATGATTGCCGGTAGCGAGTTCCAGAAAGTGATTGCTAAGGATACAGCGGACTGTTTGCCATAATTAGTTTTGACTTTCGGAAGCAAGAGATTATGTTGTTCTGGGAATCTATAATTATTGACGTTAGACAAACAGGAAGCAGTAGAGGTCGTGAACATCGCAGGTGAGCCCAGTTCCTAAATTTTCTGAATCGGTAATGAGGCTCCAAATATCGATCAGAAAAAATACGCATTTAAAAGCTCGCTGAGTTGGCTTTTCCGGATGGGGCATTTATGAAATGACGTCGTTCGCATCTCTTATTTAGCAAATACAGACGCCGTTTGTATATTAGATGATATAGAAGAAGTTACATTGATTTCGGCGACGATACCACACGCAGCGATGCAATTTTATAAATACGGACTGTAAAGAAGATAACTCCAAATCCTTTTAGATGAGTATTTCTGTCGTTCGATAGTTGGACCAGGATGCCGATTAAGAAATATTTGAGACTGGTCTCACCTTCGATGTTGACGCCCTTCAATATCGCAATATAATCTTGCCCCTTAAAATAAAATTAGGAAACTTTGTTAGTAAATTTTAGTTAATTAGCTGTGCAATTATGCTCTCTCACGTAAAAAAATATCCACCTCGCTGTACAATTAACCATTTTTAGAATAAAAATGTGTAAAAACTAAAGAACTCACCCAGCATATTCGCTTCTGTTCTTTCCCATTTTTTCTTGTTCGCCATTCCTTCCGGTTTGTCCCGTGAAGTATATTTTATCATTCTTTCCGTTTTTCGAAACTAATGTCCGTGTACGAGTCCGGTAGTTATTTTATTTTTCGCCCAAACGGAGTGTCAACAACTGCGAGGATAGGCGGAATACGCATACCGGGAAATTTCCTTGCATCTCTGCAGGTATTTCAGTAACGTATAGAAGGTTAAAAGAAAGGTTTAGGCGAACCTTCACTCGCCTTGATATCCGTCAGGTTAAGGAAATTATTCACTTTTCAGGACCGGTTGCAGGCGTTCGTTTCGGTTCACCCAAAATTTTTAAACGCTATCTGGTTCAAAAAGAAAATAACCTGCGCGGCACGTAGCGGCAAAGAAAGGGTTGCCGGAAACACAAAAATAACATTGCCACCGCAGTGGTTTTGAAGCGCCATAAATAAGTCATACTGTCTCATGTTTTTTTATTATTTTTTTCCTTGCGCGATACATTTAGCGGCTTCCTCTCATTTATTACTCAAATAATTTGGACTGATTGATGTTCTTCAATACGACAAGTTCTATGCTTTTACGTCTTCGGCGTTACTATTATTTGCCTTTTCCTATTCCTTTTGTCGCAACTGAACATCCACATCGGAATAGTTCAGCTGAGTGGCCAAAAGAGTGGGCATTCAGTTTTCCCTTCGTTATTTTATGAAACTTTCCACTCTGCTTCCTTCGTGGTCGAGTCTAGACTAGCACTCCGACCTTTCGTCCGGAAAAATCGCGACCGTGCCGCTTATAGAAAGAGAAATATATAAAACAAATAGAAGTATAAATTTCCCTCACAGAACAGAGCCAGCAAATAAGGAAAGCAAAAAAAAAACTTCTTAAGATGCGGCGGCGACGTCTCATTTAGGACGACCGAAAGTCAGGAAGAGGGAAGAGCGGTCAACCAGCCGACAGGAAAAAAAAAAATAAAACTGCCTCCAGATGGCCACTTATATCTGATGTTCGGGGATGAGGGTGGGGGGTAGGAGGAGCCCGACCGATTTGTTTTCTCCGTCAGACCCGGCATTGCTCGAAGCGGTGACGCCCACTCATTTCCCGACTGTCTGGCTACCTTCTTTCCTTGTTTTCCTGTTTTCCTTGTTTCTCATCTGTGACTCCTCGCTTTCACGCTTTGACGGGCGATTGATTATTTACTTTTTTTTTGCCTCACCATCCGTACTCACTCCGAAGCGAAGGGGGCCGGCCTGCCCGTATAGATTTTCCTCTTCCACACTGGAACGGGACGCAGATCTCGAATTGTACCTTTTCATTTTTCCTTTTTCTCCTGAAATCTCCGCGAAATGATGAAAGTGGCAATTTCTGGGAAGCCTAGGAGTTGACTGCGAGGTATTAAGGTGGCCAGCGCGGTGGACGCGTTTGCGCTGTTTCTAAATTGAGTCCGGCTTCTTCTTGCAGAAGTATTCGATGCGCACGTAGTCAATGTAGAGCCGAAACCTGTCTGCTTGAATGCACCAAAAGAGGTGTGTCACTGGAGCAAAAATGAAAATATATACACGTACATACATTTATCATGCCACTGCAGGCGACAGAATCGAATGCTAGCCACGCGGAATTGGAGGAGTGAGAGAGGGAGGGCAAAATTTTATTGGAAGCCAGTACCAGGGCCACGTGACATTGCCCGTTCTTGATAGGTCGAGTCGGAATGAAACCTAGCACCGCATTAGGAAGAAGAAGAGTGCGGAAAATAAGGGGCGAGAAAAAACACACATAGATCACATGACCTCAGATGGCCCACTTTCATTGGTTAGGAAATGAATACGAAGAAGCTCCGTTCTTATTGGTCAGCAAGCCATCACGTGGTCTCGCTTTCGATGTAGCAAGAGGAAATGCAAATAGCGCGCACTCAATTTCGCGACCGTCTGACAGTTGGCCGGTTCTCTTGTTAGCTCGAGATCACGGTTTTGCAACTTTGCGCGGCGAGATATGCTCTAATTGGATTCAGTTAAATTTAAGTAACAGTAGAAAGACTTAAATGTGCAGCGCTTTGTGGCCAAGCGTCGACGTTAGCTTTGCGAAAGCGCTCCTTTCGCGAAGCAGGATCACATATCCAGGTTACTAGGAAGTGTTGTAAAGAGGCCTAAATTAAAGAGGCCCAGATTAAGGAGGCCTAAATTAATGAGGCCACTGTCTTCAGGTTACCGGTCGCGCTAAACCTTTTTCAAATATGTGCAATAGGTAGTCAGTGACTGCCTGTTGACATTTAGACAATCTAGAGAAAGGTTTAAAGTGCCCTAATACAATCAGTTGACTGTGTACAAAATTTACAAAGGCATTTCTGCCACGGAACGACCCAGCAGAGGTGGAATAGGCTTCACCAGCACAAATGATGAATAACTTGTATGTGTGTATGCCACGGCGCTCAGATCAGACCGCGTTGCAATCAGTCGTTCATTGCGAACTTCTCAGCCGAGGCATCGCACAAGGTGCACCCTTCGCTTTTTTGTATATTTTGTATTCAACGCGATTTAAATTATTGTTGTAAGCGTATAGTCCGCTTGATGATGTGTTGGTCGTTTGAGTGAAAACAGATGTCGAAATACACGACGATATCGCTCACTTTGTCCATTCTGGCCAAAAGCACACCGCTTACGTGGTGCGGAAAGAACAGGCGTACCCTCTGACAGCGTAAACCGAAACTTTTGTATTTCGGTTAATAAAAACGGAGCAGATATATAGGCGGATACAAAAGGAGAAACCCACATCGCATTTCTTATTAATATACTTTCAGTCAATAACACCTGTAACTATGTTATATTTGTGGCCAGCCTTAAGAATAATTTATTCCTTAGTATGCATCGCTGGGACTTATTTGACACCGAAGGAAAATGAAAAGAGTCAAGCATTCCGGTTCCACCGCAAAGAAAAGATGACAAGCTTTTTACACTGACACAGCGAGCGTGATTATGCAGATTGTTGAGCAGATAAGAGGTCGGCGACTGGTCAACGCATCCTTGCAAAAGCTTTGAGAGCAGAGTGTGTCAGTCACAAAGCGGAAGTTTTTGCTAAAGTCGGAAAGCAGTACTTTTTTTTGAGGTGTGCAATGGCCGTGAAGAAGATCACTAGTTGCGGTGCGGTGGAGCTGCATGAAGATAAGGAAACTGGTCGGGCATAATGACAGATATTACTCTGGAAGGAAGTGAACATTGAATGGTCAGACAATAAGCTAGAAAAAATAAAAAAAATAAATGCGAATGGATAGAACACAGGCCCGTTGTTAAAAGGAGAGGTTGGCTAGTCGGGGACTGAGCGTAAAATGACTAATATTGCGACCGTGCACCCAAAGTAGGACAAAAGTGAGAAGAAGCGGACGAGGACAAGGCGCGGACTTCGACTAAGATTTAATATTAAATCAGTATTTAGTTACTAAATGCGCACTGTATAAACATAATCGTCATGATACCTAGAAATCCTGGACCTTTGGGCCGTGTCTTCCACACGTCAATGATCGAAATTCCACCGCTATTTAGTCAATAGTTGAAGAGATATGGCGATGGTGCATTTACTGTGTCCCTACTTCTGTTTCTTAACAACCGAAACTTTCTGCTCGCAAATGAAAAGAAAATGTTTGCAGAAGCATCTGTTTATAAACTGGTGTTTTCTACGCCTTTGTCCATCTTGTCCTTGTTTGGGTGGGCGGTCGCAATATATATTATATATGCCCGTTAGTTTCGGCCGAAACCGGTCAGCATAAAAGAGAAACGGCTTTTCAGGAGCATGCCGATTTGCGTTGATAGAGCAGAATACAGGAAAGTCTGTTCACAGTACAGGAGAGAAAGGTGCAAGTCGTTTGGCTGCAGAGTTCAATAAATCACTAAAAGCTCGAAAAGCCACACGTGCTAATAAAGGGTTACGAGGTCTATATATAGAACACCGAGCGGAGCTAGTTATCATACTAGAGCAGCATGCAGCATGGCGCTTGGCGTGTCTTTCGGCATTGTATGCTTACACAAAACAGCATATTGGTCGGCAGAACTTCGATAATAATAAGCCACATTTTTTTTTTCACACACTCCGAGCACCAATCTCTGATGGCCATGAGTAAGTGACGCGTAGGAGGATGTGGACTTGCATTGAAGCCTAAATCGGATTTATTGCAGTTAAACGACGTCAGTACTGCACAATAAGAAATCATTTCTAAAACTCTAGCTGTGGACGTTGTTTCACACAATGGCGGCTTCAGCGCCACCTATACATGACGTTACAGGCATGTCAATAGAATGAGCACCAGTGCAAAAGCTACCCATTGCGGAGACAGTGTGGTCGTGATGCTAAGAGGAGACTGTGAGGCTAGAGCTGGGGCTAGAAAGGTGTGTATTCTCCTGGATTATTTCTGTTCCCGTTTTATATAAAGTGGAACTCGGCTGTTCAGCTTGCGACACCGTAAAAAGCAAATGACAATGCACGAATGCCTTTCTCCTCACCTGATACATACCGACATTTCTTGAGCGTGTGCCTGTGCATTGGCCTCATATGTGCTGACACGTACCAGTAGGACGGAGCTCAGAACATGACAAAGCGCAGCAATGCTCACCGCACTGCTAAAGTTGCGCATACCGCATTGCTTTAAATGCGCAACCAAAGCCAGAACTGCAAGTGAATGCGATGCTACCACTATTTAGTAAGGCGTTTGTGCCAGTTATTTTGCGTTTCGCCTCTTCCAAATCCTCCATTAAAACGTGTTTTATATAAAAAAATAGCACTGTCACGGCCTAAATAATAGAGCCCGCAACAGTGATCAAATTCGTCTTATATTTTACATGTAAAAAACTGAGCGTTGCTTTAGTTTTATACTTATCGCAAGTAAATGCCCATGAAACCCTCCTATTTCCTCTACTGAATGTGGGGGCCGAGTGAAGACGCCGAAGAGTGTTCCCATCTTTTTCTTCTCTATGCCTGGGAGCTCCTCCCCGTTTCTTCCCGAGCACTTCTCCCGACTGAACCGGTGCCGCTCTCTTCCTCTACTTAACGATGGCCCCAGCCAGCAAGTTCGCAGGAGTCGCTAAGAGGCCACTCATCCCGTTATTTCGCTCCGCCCTGGCGAGGAAGTTGTCACTGCGAATAGACTCTCCCAGATTTAGCGGCAAGATCTAGCACCGTATAAATTGCCCCCTAAGTGGTGGTCAACAAAAAATGGCCGTGGTTTAGCTCTGGTTAAACCTGGCGTGACGCGATAGCTACAGCTGGCCGAGTTCAACTCGCTCAGTCGAATTGCAAAGTCAGTATTTCACCGCTGCGTTTCGCTAGGCGTTTCTTCGTCCCTGGACGTGGATTCACACTCTCCCCTTTTCCCCTCTCCACTACTCCCCCATTCGGTTTCGCCGGCACGCCGCGCCGCCGGCAGCTGCCACGGTGGCCACGGCGCCGCCACGCTGGAAGCTCGAAATGCTAGCGTAGCGTAGGCGCGCACTCCAGCTGCGTGCTGTGACGTCACTCCGCGCATGCTCACAACTGACGAGGCGAGCGGTGTCTGCTCCGCCGTCATCGCAGCGGCGAGGCGCGCGGCGCGCACACCAGCTGCGGGCTATGACGTCACTCCGCGCATGCGCACAGCTGGCGAAGCGGTGGGGCCACGGCTCAGCGCGCAGCCACGCTGACCTCGCAAAGTGGCTGGCGTAGTGTGGCTATCGCTACAAAATTCCCTTCCAGTTTCAGCGCGGCTTCTGTTGGTGATCCTGTCGACCTTTGTTAACGCTAGACTGACATCATCTATGTTTCTGGCTTGAAGTCTTTTCGTGGGCACAACCGCACCATGCGAACTACTGTCACTAGTATGACCACTGCCCGTGCACTTCACCTTTCACCTGTATGTACGCATCATAATTGCTGTGTATACTTACTGTATATGCATGCACGTAATTTAAAGGAAACAATTTTTCTCTGCATCCCCACCACCGCTACACTCGCCCCAAATATTCGCATTCTCCAAACGTTCGCATCATCACACACACACGTCACAGAGCAAACATTGAAGTAAAGAAGACGTTTTTTTGCGTATTTAATTTATCTCGCGATTATTGGGTAAACAGGTCCATGTTTTGATATCTTAAGGAGCAATATCTCAAACGGGCAAAACAACGTACACAGCGTTATTCGTGACAAAGCTGTTAAGACAAGAGCAGCACAACTACTGAACATGACGCCAAAGTTGCTTTCGCGCTGGCAATACGATGCTGACGGCAAATACCCAGCTCAGAACCCTTTCTGCACAGAGCTGAGATCGTTATTTCGCTTCCGCGAAAGCAAACCTGTTTATTTACATGAAACGGTATAGCGAGCTGAGCACACCCGCGTATAACAAAAAAAAAAAGAAGAAACACATTGTTTGACGATTGTTAACCTGCGCAAGCCATGTGTTTCCAAGAAAAATACCCAATTATTCTGGCTTCAAGTCTATTTCATGTTTCAGATTTCGTCGCTTCGTACACTTCAGCCGCTTTACATATTTCTGGGAAAAAAACTCTGCAAAGCTCCTGTGTGTTTCACCAAGTGGAAACTACGTCTGAAGTGGTCGCCCGATGCGTCGGGTTGCGAGAGTGTTTTTTAGTGGCATCAAAGCGGCTTTGCCTTAGCCAGAGATCCGGTAAGGCTCTTCTTTTACTAATATTACTTTTTTTGCGGTCTTGAATTTAGATGCCTTTTCCACACTAATGGCAGCTCGCCAGAAGTCGGGCTCTTTTCGTTCAATGTGATCTGCGGCTAACTGTCGGCGAGTTTTCCGAACTGTGTATTCGCATTGTTCGACAACTACAGCAGGCTTGCGCCTTATCTGTCGCAAAAGAGCTCGCTTTCCAAGAGGTGGTCTCGTTGTTCGGAAACTACCTGACCTTCGATGCGGTCGTAGGCAAGAGCAAAAGGGGATTTGACCATTGATTCCTCGCAATTTGAAAGAAGAGATTTGCACGCAGAAAAGCGTATTTCTAGCTATAGAAAGGTCACTGCAAATGTCATGGTGTCTGCGCTCCCAACAAAAAAAGAGGTGTCAGACAAAAAAAAGCACCCGCATGTTAAAAAATTGACGATGATCCCTGTCCCGTATTTATATGCCTTCAAAAATTAAGAAAAACGCGGGCACTTAAACATGCACTGCGATAACGTGGCCAATTCATCACTTACTCAATCATTAATCAAACATTTCTTTCTTTTATCAGGCTGCTTTGCTAAAAAGGTCACCTTCACTTCTTCTCAACATTCTCTAAGGCTAAGTTCTGTGCAAAAAATCTGTGCAAAAATTCGGTTACTTATAGATACGCAGTGTGGGTTTCGTCAAATTGGACAAACATAATAAAATGCCATTGCATTGTGTTCAGCTAGGAAAATCAGAATCTTAACCTGCAGAGTGTGAGCGACATCAAAATTTTTCAGTAATAGCCACAGGTCTTCGAAGATAGAGTAAAAACATAACGGTTCTTGTTGGTAAAATGACGCTAGCAATTCCTGCCGCTTTAGCATGCCATAACGTGCATATTGAGCGGCTTTGAAAGATGCAGCGCCTACATTGTATCATTTTGTTTCGCATTCTTATTCCTAGCCTGCTTGCCGACAGCCTCCTTGCATCAATTTGCCCAACCTTGTATTTCTGTTTAGTTTTTGCTCGTTTCGCTCTTGTATACACTCGCTCTGTTTCCTCTTGCATTCTAGACACGAATACGCCTATATGGGAGTAAAAACGAAGCGATCTGTCATCCAGTGCTCCTTAATAGCCTTTTTTAAAACATAGTGTGCTAGAGGACATCGAGCACGGCTTACTCCCTTTTTACTAGTTTCTACTTAGAGCGTTTAGGCAAGTTTTTTCTGACTATTGCGATAACAGTCCGTTATTTTAGCCACGTTTTCTTGGCATTTAATACTACGGATCATCGTATTACTTCTGTTAGGAGTCTTATCTATGAATATGAAGAACGATTTATTTTACTACTCTGAAACCATCTGTCAGGACATCCAAAATTATAACACTACGGGTGCATGATTAGTAAACTAGGTGCATGAAATTAAGGAGTACCTTCTGTTTCAACAATATTGCCCCATTCGCTTATATTTAATTAAGTACATTGTAACTGTGGTCACTTCTTCACAGCTTAGCAAATACGACGTGCATTCTGCGCTGTGCCCACCACCACAGCATAGCACCTCAGCTGTCGTTTAAAAAGACGCTGCTAGGTTATCATACCGGTTACAAGGAAATTCAATATGCTCATGAATAATTTGAACAGGAAGGTTTTATGCGTCTGTGACCCATTTTAAGGGCTAGCCTGTATAAAGCAGACAGGCACTGGTCGAGACACTTGTCAGGAAAGCAAAGTCACCGAGATTCGACTATTGCGCGTTCACTTGAGCTCGAAACGAGTGAACAGAGTCACTATTGTAGCGACATCAAGCGTGGAGATGTAACGCGTGAGTGTGAAGTGCTTTTCAAGATATGCAGCGAACTGGAACTGTCTGGATGGATGCATAGAAGAGCAGTGAATCTTTCTGGTCCGGGAGCAGTTCCCGTTGGGTCTTGCACATTCCGCTGCCGCCACCCTAGCTTAAATACAGTTAATTGAGTTTTGCCGAGTGTAACAGTCAAGTCCCTACTTATGGCGTTTGTGTTGGTGTCGTTAAACAGCTTCATTACTGACCTGATAGTGTGAACACGAAGGCGTGAATCAATTCTGCACCATACAAACAAGCCCATAATCTGTTCTTGTTAACACTGCTGAGGAAGTACCAAAAATACCTCCATTTCTCAGTTCACCTGAAAAGGTGCGATGATAGCATCCCATGATACACATTGCGTATGTTAGTTATCTGGACGTTTATATCAGTTATGATCTTGCGTGGAATAAGTACATCGCACTGATGCGTAAAAACGTAAGCAGTTTCGACTATATTTCCTGAAGGTATCCTTTCGGCTCTCGGAAAAAATAGGTTGGCTTGCACAATTTATAATATTGTATGTCCATGTGTGACACTCCGTGAATAAATAAAGGTAATAGAATTCCCAGGAACACAGCGAGAACCGCGATATGCAATGTTTAAGCTTCGAAGCAACTTATAGCGCATGGTCTGGCATACACTGATGCATATAATTTCCTGTCCCCATGATTAACGTGCTTTGTAAAGCGAAACTATATTGTAGCAAAGAGAAAGTTGAAGCGCGATTGCCGCGTGCCGACGACGACGCTGCTACTGGTGGACCTGCCTGTTCCTGTGTTCTTGTGCTCCTGCTATCATCACCTGTGCTCGCCGATGGCCTCTACTCCAAGCAAGCCGTGACAATTTTACATTCCTGTTTTGTTGTTAATTGTATCGAGGATCCTCCATTTTTATTCCCAAGTTCACTTCGTAATTATGTTTCTATTTTGTTATCCTTGCACAGGTATGCGCCTTCTTCCCTTCTTTTCCATTGTATTTTTCATCATTTTGTATAAGTGACAATAATGTATGATGTGCTCGTTGTGATGTATTCTCTGAGCAATATATTGGGTGCCTTATCATCGTCAGGAAGCGCAAATGTGCCTTTTACCCATACGTCCAAGACATTGTTGTCTGAATAAAGAACACAAATATCAATACCAATTTACACAAAAAATAGCTTCATATAAACGGCTACAGAACTAAAAGATTATTCCACGTTTAGTTATTCCGCTTGGCCGTTCGGCGCCATGATCGCGCCTAGTGTGCCGCCGCCGAAATGTTGCAGCGTGCGCACATGCTAGGGTACCTTCATACCAGCGTGACGGTGGTACCGGGCATTAAAAATGGTGTCACGGCGCCCTACGTGGTAATTGTCTCTTGGAGCCATCTGACGAAAGTCTCCGTAACCTGCCATTCGCAGAAAGTTTAGTTTCGACCGGGCGGTCCGCTCACTAGCGCATGTTGTTCACCAACAGCTATCCGCGTTCTAAGTGGCAAACATTAAAAGCCTAGGCATCCACTCCCTTTGTAAATAACAAGTCTCCTTGGTGAAGAATGAAAAATTCTCATTGTTCTGCCTGCTACATTTCGGGCCCGTCGCGGTGCCAACTCGAAGCATAGGCACGAGTTTGGGCCGGATGTTGACAGGTGAGCTCAACTTCCTCCGTTACTCTTGTCAGCCAGCGAGGGACTTTTTCGCTGCAAGCAGCCGTCGGTATAGGGCGGATCGCGCTTGGCTCTACGTGAACGGCGGTGGAGTATTTCACTTGTTCCTGACACCAGATGCCATAATGTGAGCAAACCATAGACTCGACCTTGACTGCTTAGAAAATTCGCATTCATAACGAAAGGCACTGTGATCCTGCTGCATTCCCAGATTTTTTTATGTGTTAGTTGGGGAAGTTCCTTCAATTTCGAACCCGCCGCACTGTTTCAGTGGTTACCGCATCCGGTTGCTGAACCAGAGGGTGCGTAATGAAATCCCGGCCGCTACGGACGCGTTTCGATCGAGGCGAAACGCAAGACTCCCGTGGACTGTGATATGTCAGTGCTAGTTAAAGAACTCTATAGAGTCGAAATTATTTTGGAACCCTCCATAGCCGCACCTCTTCCTTTTCTCACTCACAGTGCGGTTGAGGTGTCTACCGAGAAGGGAGAGAGTTACTAAGCCTATTTTTTCTCAAACTAATTTCATTCCCAAGTTTGAGATATCAGCTTACAACTATTATTCTGTCGCTTAAAGTGCGTTGAACAGTATTCCGGAGCGCTTTTTTTTTCATTTTGAATACCGCTTTAAGTAGATTAAGTAAAATACTATCATTACTACTTCGGACCTCCGTGTTTTTTTTGCCCTTCTTGAAAGATGTCACCATTGGCCTGCATTGCCGCTTAATTCAATAGCTTTGGCAAAGCAACATTTCTGCTTGTATCATATAGGGCGAATGAACCTATTATTATTATTAGAATTATTGTTGTCGAGTATTTTTCATCAAAGCTTGCTCTCCTGTGAAGGGTGCACCGCCGCCCTATTTAGCTTGCAGTGGCAAAGCCAACTTCACAGCTCTACAGGGGCTCGGAAGGTAGGCATGAGCAAGGTACTAAAACGTACAAGTATTTCCAGTGGTGTCCTATGAGATACTGATTTCAGGCCATATCGCTGCTGTGAGTGCCACAAAGTATCATGTGCCTTTCATCATGCCGTAGAACGCAATCATCATCACCATCATCATCAGCAGCAGCAGCAGCCTGACTACGCTCACTGCGGGACAAAAATCACTTCCAATATCTATCCAATTATCACGGTTCTGTGTCGGCTGCGGCTACCCTATCCCATTCACGATGCATGACAGATTGAAAGGGACAAGAAAGCTTGCAGGATAATTCATGCTACACCTGGTTCACCTTACTACATGAATTTACGTACCACATTCCATTATAGAACAAGATATTTTCCTAGTCTTTTTGTGTTCGTTGTGTTTCTTTTGCATAAGTTCGCACAGAAAGCCCTCCATTCTGTCAGGGCGGCATTCTTCGTCTACCACTTCTTGCTCTTCTTCCAGGCTAATCTCGACAACACCTCGACAGCCTTTTATGTACGTTGCCCTGAAAGCAGACGGACCGGCAGAAAATGTGCCAACAGGAGAGCTGACACAGGAAAGTGAAGATGTAGCTATCTAGATCATTGCAAGGGTTAAAAGGGAATGAATGAATGAATGAATGAATCCATCTAACTGTTGTCTTTCGAGAATGTAGCCTGCCGCCCCACCTATTGGACCAGTACAGGTCACTGTCACTCGCCGCAAAGAGTACTTGAGCACTCAACATCAAGAAAGCGAGAGAAAAGAAGCGAGAAGAAAACTGATAAATTCAACGTGCTTTGAGAACGGTTTCGATAGCGACACAATTTTTTTTAACCAATGGCAGTGCAGTATTCGCAGAGGCACTACCCTTCGTAATAGTCGTTGCCGGTACTCACGCAGCCTTGTCTTTATTCGTACGGATTAAAGTCATTAGCAGCCGCTTCAACAACTAAAGCCTTCTTTACAAGGGCCGAAATGCGGAAATGTACAGGAAAAATACATGTTTCTAGATACTGTGTCTGCACGGTCGACAGTCGGTCAGCCGGTAGAACGGATATTTTTTTCGGCTGTGATTTTTTTCATTAAGGTTTTTTATTTTATGTTTCTTTCAAAAATACAAAACAGTTGCTGGAACCATAGCCATTGGCTAGTAAAGGGTCCAATGATGATATATGATACAAATTCTAACAAAGCAAAGGAGGAAAGTAATTTACAAATACAAAAATAATTCTTGACGCACACATCATAGGTAGCGTAGTAATATTCAGTCAAAATCTGATTTAAACATCACAATAGTTTTCAAAAAGGTATTTATTTACAGCAGTACTAAAGTTATGGGCTTGCTTGACGCGTACTCGGAAAGAATTCTAGATCAAGGCTCCGTTAAATTCTATGAGCCTTTTACCGTGCACATTATGAGATGGAGGCCGGTTAAAATTATGATTAGTTGCAGCTCTTGTATTTCATAATAGGAGTTTAAACAAAGCTATGGGTAGAGGATCATTAGTCTCTAAGATTCTATGTATAGTTGGTGCAATTTTCAATTCGTACAATGCATTAAATGTCAGCACATGGACAAAATTATACACAGTCCTACTGGATTGATCGCGACTTGAAAGTGTAATAATTCGTAATGCACGTTTTTGCAGGCGGATTACAGGTTCGAGATAAGTTGTGAAAGTTGCACCCCAAGGCTCAGTGCAGTAAGAGCGATGACTATGAAAGAAGGAAAAGTAAACAATGCGTATAATGGGAAATGCGAAACATTCACGAGCTTTAAGTAAAACGTAGCAAGCGTATGCGAGCTTCGAACAAAGGTGTTTAATGTGTGATTGCCAGTGCATGTGTAATTCAAATAAAATACCTTAATATTTGTAAGAGCCAACTTGTTCTATTTTTATGCCGCGTAATGATATGTGCAGTTTCTAAGTATTGATTTTCTTTTTTCTGGAATGAAGAACTGTATACTTAGTCTTACTGAGAAAAAGGGTTAATTGATCGGACGTGAACCACGTAAAAACATTGTCTAGCTCTGCATTTATTTGATCCAGTATTTCATCCTAATTCTCTCCTATGAATACAAGAGCGGTATCGTCAGCGTACATTAAAGGTTGGGAATACTTAAAGATTGCAGAAAGATCATTTATGTACAGTGAGAATAGCATGGGCCCAAGAACCGATCCTTGTGGCACGCCAGTTAATACGATTTGTGAGGTAGATGTATATTTTTCATTTACTGTATGCTGCTTGCGGTCGCTAAGATAGTTTCTGAGTAAGTTCAGGAATTTACCCCAGAATCCAAAATTGCTAACTTTGTTGAACAAACTCTTGTAGTTGACTGTGTCAAAGGCCTTTTTTATATCAATATATACAACGATAGCAATTCTATTCTCAAAGTGAGCGGTATTTAGCATTTCTGTTAGGTTGAGAACCGCAGATGAAGTAGATTTATAAGGTCTGAAACCGTGTTGGTGGGAGCTAAGCACATTGTATTCGGATATAAATTTCTTTATACATGTACTGAGTATCTTTTCGAAAACTGTATTAATAGCACTGATAATTGATATTGGTCTTTAGCTTGATGATTAAGAGCGATCTCCGTCCTTAAAAACTGGAACGACCTTTGCTATTTTAATTGAGCAGGATATTTTTCGCTTTCAAGAGAGCGATTAAATAGACAAATAAGAGGATCGGCTAATATATTAATATTATCCTTAATTAATTTAAAAGGAATTTGATCAAGGCCTGCTGCCTTATTTGTTCTTGACTCTTTAACTACTGTTATTTCATCTACAGACCTCATCAATCTCAGATATGTGCACCGACATCATTGTGCTACAGGAATACTAAGAAAGCAGCCTCTGCTTTATAATCGCGCAAATCAACTTGCAGATTAAGCTGTAACGAAGCCATCAAAGATGCACATGTCTCAGGTCATCCGCTTAGCACAGAAAATGACGAATACTAAAAACAAAGTCTCAAACGAAAGCTAGGCAACTTCCATAGATTAGGACACAGGTTAAAGAAAAAGCAGCTGGTAACAACAGCCCAATTACCAGCACTGCGCTTTGTCGCTTCACTAACCAACAACAAACGCAAACAAAATCATAATTTCAGTGTTTCACCCGTCTAAGTAAGGCTTTGAATCCAAATTCATTCGCCTTTAATTTCTTCTGGTGCTTAGTTTTTTCTATAGGTAACAAGAAAAATATTAACATTGCTTCTTATGGAGGAACAATACATGTCTCCCATCTATTCATGCAGAGCTTCACTGCAAACATGCGTTGTATCCGGCTATAGAAGACAACGAGTGATTCAGTTCACAACAATACATCCATGTTCCACTTATGACACAATATCTCTAACTTTAAAATTAGCTGTGATTACTTGGCTACAACAGTCGTCGTCTCAGCTCTCTGTTTCCGCCGGAGTTAATTAACGAAATTGCGCCAGCTTGCGCATGTGCTGTGCAGAATTCGCGAATCAGAGCCGCCGACTGTAAACGAAGGTAGAGGATGGAGGCGGGCACCTTTGTTTGCCCGCTAGTATCGACCCTTTCTCAATACCTCGAAGGGCAGCTGTATTATTGGAGTGGCTACGCTGTCGCGATGCCCCCGGGGTTGGGACGCTGAGAAGAGGCGTTCGACACTGAACAACCGCTCCCGGATATTACGGCCCCTCTCCTCAGGGCCTGCAATTTCCGACGCATAGAAGACACATGCTTTCTGGTAGCGAGCTGAACACTTCATGCAAGTCGTGGCCTGTCGCCATTTTGGTCCGCTGAGACGGCGGCGGCATGAAATGTGGTATCGCTTGTTACGCAACCGCTTTTGCTCAGTTATCCAGCACTGTTCAGTTTCGTGGGTTTCAAGGGTAGACCGTGAGTGGAGCCATGACCTTTAACGATACTTGCTTCCTTAAACGATACTTGAAGCTAATTTAGCTTATAAGTACTAACGAGTTTCCCACTAGATAACTCTTTTTTTGTTGCACAGATAGTACAGTAGGGGACGTCCAAACGGAAGGAGACTAGTTTTCGGAGGAAAACAAAATGGGAGAGCATGTTCTTTGCAGCAGAGTACCGATACAGAAAAGAAAACTTTCTGGAGATTCGTTATTTATATTCTAGATAGGGTCAAGAGGGACCAGACCATACACCTCAAGTGCGGCAGTGCAGCTCTGAGTGGTGACACCTCTTGAAGAATAATTATTACCGCGTGAATCATGACTTAAATTTTTTAAATGAGAGAGAATTTTTTTTTGGTTAACGCATGTGTCTTGCAGTCCGTTCTTCGTATTGTATTTTTAAGGCGTCAAAAAGAGCAGTACATCCCTTAAAGGTAGGACGGACTTTGGTTTAAAAAGCAACCCCGAGGGTGTTTTTAGCTTCGCGAGTTTTTATAAATGCTTTACAGTGTGTTTTCTATTCACTACAATAGCTTTCGCAAAATTACGAACGTTTTCTATAAAAATTTAATTCGTGTACCGAAATATTACTTCAGTTTGGAGGTGATTACGGAACTATGAGCTTCCGAAATCACAAATATTACCTGGTGTTATGGACAAGCTCCGCAATTCTTCCAGGAAAAAGATATTCTCCGGCTGGTTTTCCTCGTTAAGACACCACTTCAAACGTTCATCGCTTTCAGTCGCTAGTTAAGCCCTTCAACGAGGGCGCGAAAATTTTGCCGTTGACATCTCTATAATGATTACTACGGCAAACAAAACACCACCTCCGACCACTAAGCTCAACTTCCTTGGTTGAGTTTGTTTCGCTCAGTGTGTAAAGTCATAACGAAAAGATTGACTGATGGAAGAAAAGAGACTCAAGATAGAAAGAGAAACGGAGAGAAACAGAAGAAAGAAAGGGGAAGAACGTTGATGAGATTGGGACGTCATCTAAAAGCGGTTTAAATATTTAGAAGCCACACGCTTCAAGGCAACTTCGTAGACGCACTGTAGACCTTCCGAGTTTAATTAGCCACAAAAGACCACAAGAGAGCGTTCAATTTACACAAAGAGAAGTTCAGGAAAGATAATCAAACTGTGAGCGAAAAATGTCCGAAATTGCCTAGGTCGCCTTTAACGCCCATAGATGCAACGTTCTCTTTTCGAAACCTAGTTCAAGGCACGCCTTACGGAAAGAAAGTTTGGTTTATGGGGGTTTAATGTCCTAAAGCGACTCAGGCTATGAGGGACGCCGTAGTGGAGGGCTCCGGAAATTTCGACCACCTGGTGTTTTTTAAGGTGCACTGATATTGCACAGTACACGGACTCCTAGAATTTCACCTCCGCGAAATTCGACAGCCCCGGCCGGGATTGAACCAACGCCTTTCGGGTCAGCAGCCGAGCGCCATAACCACTGAGCCACCGCGGCTATATATATAGCTGCGCAAACATGACGTACTTGGCTGCCTAAAATATTATAGGGCGAAGTATACGCGTCGATAGCGGAAACATTTTTATTTTACTCCATGTGTCGATTGGAGGACCGATGTTTATATATATATATATATATATATATATATATATATATATATATATATATATATATATATATATATATATATATATATATATATATATATACTTATGAAGGGAGCCAACAGTCACCGAAACCAAGGTGCATAGGGGAACGTTTTTTTTAATGTTCAGTACTGCTCCAGTAGGGTAATAATTCTTCGATTAATCTATCGCTTAAAGAAAATTACTTATAAAGCAGCAGAAAAAACAACCATGCCGCCGGTGGGATCCGAACCCACGACCTCCGAATATCGCGTCCGGTGCTCTTACCAACTGAGCTACGGCGACGGCTGTGCAATCTGCTGTTGTCGCGGGTATTTATGTTTATTGGGTGGAAGCGAACCTTGAGAGTGTTCACCAGCGCCACCCTCGTCCATCGCGGCGGACGTAGCAGGTCCTGTATTATCGCGATTGTGACGTGGAACATCATCTAACGGCGAGAGCGGAAACTGTGCGAGAGCCCTCTTATGCTACCTATGGCATCAAGACTGCCAGAACCGAGACCCTCGTTAAGCTATTAGCAGACAAAGTTAAGGAAATGAGGGACTCGTTTGATAAACTTATGAAGGGAGCCAACAGTCACCGAAACCAAGGTGCATAGGGGAATGTTTAATTTTTTTTAATGTTTAGTACTGCTCCAGTGGGATAATAATACTTCGATTAATCTATCGCTTAAAGCAAATTACTTATAAAGCAGCAGAAAATACAACCATGCCGCCGGTGGGATCCGAACACAGACCTCCGAATATCGCGTCCGGTGCTCTACCATCTGAGCTACGGCGACGGCTGTCCGATGTGGTGCTCTCGTGGGTATTTTATGTTTATTGCTTGTTTATATATATATATATATATATATATATATATATATATATATATATATATATATATATATATATATATATATATATATATATATATATAAACCGGGATTCAGACAAACAGACAGAACAACACACAACGCCTGAATGCGGGGAATGGCCAATATAAGTGCTATAGCGCACTAAAAATTGTGGGATAATCAGACATCTGATGTGACAGGTCTGCGACAGCAAGTAGATTTCCTCTCCATGATTGCTTTATGCTTTCACTCTAATGAATGCTTTTACTCTTAGCCTAGATTCCACACACGCGGCACCATTTTTCTGGAGGGGGAAGGTGCGCAGAGGTGGGTCTAAGGTGGCGTTGGGTGGGTGGGTAGCTTCCTAGCTACCCACCCACCCACAGCCTTTGGATTCGATTTCACCGTCACTTTTGGTAGAGCCTCTTCAGAGGATGGAGGGAGGTGGATCGGTGGTGGGATTAACTTCTGAAGGGTAGAGTGTTGGGTGGTGCGGGGCAGGGAGGTTAATCTAGGGTGGCGGCGGTCGGGCTGGAAGCCCCTAAATTAGCGGGTGCGGTGAAGAGCTGTATTTTAGGTGGTGCTTCTGCAGGGTGATTGCTTCACTCTCCGAGGCTTTATAAAGAGACCGGCTGTTTAGCATGGTTACACTGTCACTCTAAAGAGAAAGAAGTAAAGAGAAATTAAGGTGTCCTCTAGAGCATTCCTTTTTACATAAAGGAATGTGCTAGAGGACAGCTTACTCCTTTTATACTCCCATATAGGCGTATTCGTGTTTAGAGTGTAGTACTGCTTCCATGTGAAAAAGAAAAAAATTTTGGGGGGAGGGCACTTTGACGGTCTAAACTGCGTGAGGCGAAGGCCTTTCCGCGCGACTTGGGCTGCTACTGTTGTTGCCTCTGTAAATTATCAGTAATTAATTACTAACTAGTAAATCCGACATTTTTTCCGTCCAGTGTGTGCTTTTCATCAGTGTGCTGTGACGACTTCCGGTAGATGTGACGCCACACTTTTTTTCGACACAAGGTTTGACATTATTGGCTATAATAAATTATCTAATTATTCTACAGTCATTAAACTTCGCTTCCTAGTTCATTTTTTCCTCCTCTATGTGTTGCAATTATTTTTTTTCCACCTATTCTTATCAATTAACTAATTACTGTACAATCATAAAACTTAGCTTCCAGGATCATTTTTTCCTCCTCTATCAGATGCAGCCATTTTTTCCACCTATCGTTTAATATTAACTCTCGAGTTATGTCACTATGCTGTGACGACTTGCGCTGGATGTGACGCCCACCGCTCCCGTGGCTATATCGAACGCCTCGCTATTTCGACGCAACTTTCACATTTTTGGCTATAAAAAAATAATTACTCCACAGTCATCAAACTTTGTTTCCAGGGTAATTTTCTCCTCCTCTATCTGAAGCAATCATTTTTTTCTCGTATCTTTATTAGTTCCCATTAAACGAAGCGTCACGGACGGACACGACCGGTGGCCGCGAGAGAGAGCCATTAAAGGCTTTCGCCTTAATACTATTAATGACTCTCGTGGCCGCACCAGCAAGACATATCGCGCCCCTTTGTACAGGGTGTCTTAATTTATTCAAAATAAACTTCATTTACAAAAAGGCTGTAACGTTTACATGTGCCGCTTTTACAACTCTGTTACTTGGTAAGAGATAAGAGATTAAAGACTTTAACTGGAACGCCTTGTGTGTGTGTGTCTCCATATGTGCACGTTCCTTTTTTTTTGCGTTTTCCTCTCTGTCATCTTTCTAACCCCTATCCCCCATCCCCAGTGTAGGGTAGCAAACCGGAGACTCACATCTGGTTAACCTCCCTGCGTTTCCTTCATTCTCTCTCTCTCTCTCAAATATATTTGCAAATAGTAATTGATTATTTCCCTAACACGTTTCAATTAATCGTTTAATTCCTTTCTGTACGCCATGCCCATGTTGTATAAAATGGAACATGTTGTTATTATAATTTGGCTAAATTTCTAGTGGTAGAACCTACTGCATGCAGATGCTGTGGGAGCTTTTGTCCTGTCTGCCATTCGGTACACGAGGGGCGAATGAGCCTGAGCCCATTTTATTCAACTGCGGGAAAAAAAAGTGCAGCTAAAAAAGTGCGGCTAACAAACACAATCTCTTCTCAGGATTGGTGTATTTAAAATAGGTTGTTTGCTGAGCTACACACCGTGTTTTTTCTATGGCAAGTCGGATTAGGAAATATGCTCCATGTGGAAACCTTAATCTCGAGCATGCCGTTCGGGACTAGAAAAGCATCGCAATGAAATTGCACCGCTGAAAAAAAAAAAACGCTCGACGGCGTAGGACCGCTGGATGAACGTAAAGAGAACAGCCAAGGTTCGAATTTCATAGGCGTTGCGTCGCAGAATAACTTGGTAGAGGCCTGCGGAAAGCCCGAAGTGTGGAGACGTGTGTCTTCCTCGGCACAACTAGACCACGCGCTTTGAAATGCGTACGGATGAAGGCTATAACAAAGAGCCCGCGCCACGGCCTTTTGGGACCCGTGAGGCATTGCATCCAACACCCAGCTTGAAACATAATACGCTGAACAAACGTTTTCATTTTTCGGCTTAAGGCGTTTGCGCATGTCATTTCGAGAAAAGAATTCGCCCAGGATTCTTTTTACTCTCTAGGAACAAAGAGAAACTTTCGACCTTCAAATTTGAAAATAATTCTCAAGGAAGCCGAAAATGGCATGGCATAATAATGTATGGTATAGCATGATATGTTATGGCGTGGTATGATGATGTGTGGTATGGTATGATATAATATGATGTGTTATGGTATGGTACGTACGGTATGGTATGATACGGTATTGTGTGCTATGGTATAGGGTACCTCGATGCAGCTTCCTCGAGGTATCCTTAACAGGCACCCTAGTATGGTATGGTGGAGTGTGGCATGACACGGTACGGAAAGGGATGTTATGGCAGGACGTTGGATGGTATGGCACGGTGGGGTGCGGTATGGTATGGTATGGTAAGGTTGGGTGCGGTGCGGTACGGTACGGTATGGTGCGGTACTGTATGGGTTGGTATGGTATGGTATGGTATGGTATGGTATGGTATGGTATGGTATGGTATGGTATGGTATGGTATGGTATGTAGAAACCGCTCATGAAATACGAGAATTGCCGTAGTGGAGATGCTCCAGATAAAATTCGACAGTCAAGAATTCTTTAACGCGCACTGACATATCACAGCATAACGATGCTTGCATTCCAAATTTAACAACTAGACGCTTTGTTTTCATTAAGTCCAAGTAAAGCTTTAACAGGCTTGCATGTTTTAATACTCAAATAGATGCCGTTAGGTTTCTGCCCATGATTGACGCGCACACGTCCACTTCTTTTGATTGTAAAAATGAAAAGCTTTGAGGGAAGGAATTGGCGCGGCAACTGTTTCACATATCTCGGTGGACATCCGAACCGCGCCATAAGGAAGAAATAATGAAGGGAGTGAAAGAAAAAAGGAAGGAAGAGGTGTCGTAGTGGAGGTCTCCGGGATAATTTCGACCACCTGGGGATCTTTAACGCGCTCTGACATCGCACAGCACACGGGCGCCTTTCCGCATCGCCTGCATCGAAACGCTGCCGCCGCGGTCGGGTTTGAACCCGGGACTGTACCGATCGAGCTGAGAAGGCAGTGCTGCGCGCTGTCCCATCTAGGGCCCGTCGACATGCTGTTAAAAGGACGTTTGTTTCGTGGAGGAAAAAATTAACATACTTGTACTGTACAACTTACGCGAAGGTACTGACGAAGTGCAAAGCTTGTGTCTAAATAACTTCTTTTCAGTGAAACAAATAAATGCATAAATACATAAATTTATAGCCCGACTGCATTGTACACTGCGTTTCACTCTATGAAAATTCGTGGTTTCTAATCAGAATCATAACACGACAGTCGCACCACGCTCAAACGTTTTTTCAAGGCAAATTGGCTGTTTGCTGCCACAAGTCGAAGCGGTCATTTCACGTGGTGGCCAGATCTGTGCATGTGCCATAATTCGGAAACAGCTTCGTTCCCAGAAGAAGCCGTCAAACAAAAATTTGTTATGACGAAAGGAAAGACGCAGTAACTGAAACGTGCCGTGAGAGAAGGTACGAAGAATGGAGACAAAGAACGACGAAATGAAAGGGCGCCGTATAGCGGAGACTCTGCATTGTTTCAGCCCATCTGTGGTTCTTTATAGTGCACTTACATCGCACAGCTCACGCACGTATTTTGAATTTTGCCTCCAACGAAACTGTGCCGCTGCGGCCGGGATATGCACCTGCGTCCTCGCGCTCAGCATCCAAAAGCTGCATCAATGCGCCACCGCAGTTGGTAAAATTAAACGAGGGACCCACGGACCATTGTCGTGCTTTAGGGCGAAGTTACGAGAGGACGAGAGGCGCGTGCATTACTGCAGTAGCCTATTCCGGCAATAGGAGACATTCAGGGCTGACGCGCTCTCTCACACTCGCTCTCGCATCGCCACAGGCACGGTTTCCCTTTTGAGGAGCGGCGCAGCTGATGCCGCGGCAGCCTAGACAGCACATTTCTCGCATGACTCCCTCCTTTATCCTTTCCGACACGGCGTGGTTGGTTCAGGCGTCCACCGAGATATGTGAGCCAGTTACTGCGTCATTTGCTTTCCTTAAAACACATTTTCATTTTCCACCCGAGGATCGCCAATGGCCAGCGGCACGCCCCGAGCAGAAGAGGCTTAGTGACTCGACGGCACTAGAACCCATCTCTAGCAGTCACCTTTCAAAACCACACCTCAAAGGCGTCTTTCAAATATCATGTCCGGGAACAGCTGCGGCTGTCTTCTGCATTTACCTATGCAGGGAAAATGCAGTCGGCATTTTTTCGGACAAAAACTGGAGCTTATTTCTGACCACGTTTCTAGCTTACAGACTTTCATGTGCCATATCCAAGTGCAAAATAGAGCCAACCTTGTCGCGCAGCCTTTGAAGACAGCAAGCCTGTCACTGTCCGCAGCGCATTTTACAGCTTCTCAAAGCATTTAGAAGGTCAGAAATGCATTTGAAGGCTTAAATTGGCCCTTGTCTCTTATGCGCAACAATTCTTGTTGCAAAGCGCACCGGGAACGCTCGGTGTTAACCTCGTGCTATTGACGCCAGATGAATGACGAAAGGCGTAATGCGGAAACTGGTTACATACCGTGACGACCATTTACCTAGTGACTAACGAAGAGAGGCGACCTTCGCCTGACTCGATGCTTGAAGCTACTGTAAAGCGTGATTCGCTATTCGACATCAGTTGACTATCTCTGACAAAGATTCCCGCGACCAACGTTCCCGTGACCGGAGACACCATGTGATGATTAAATCGATGCGGTAATTGTTTCTTGTTAGCTTAATCAGCGATAGTGTGGTGCCTTTTCGACATCTCCCTGCGTCGCTAATACCAGGTGATCAATACGGCTCCGGATGCCTTTAGCTGCGAACATTTTAAACAAAGTGAAATCTGCTCTCTCATTTAAAGATTCAAAGTTCGACCCGAGTGCTGCAATTTTTTTATTGCCAAACCTCCTTTTGTGGAACATTTAATCATCTCCTCCGCAGTGCCTCTATATACAACCACCGCATTGTGACCAATGGTATTCGGACACTACCGCTAGCATCGGATTTTGCGACTTCGGTGTAAAGACCACTGATCATGCAGCTTGCCTCTGTAAGCTACTGTGGCACCCAAGAGGACTCCTAGCGTCACATTGTATCGCCGCACCGTTCCATCTAATTTTCGTGGCCGCCTTGAGCGGTGCACAGAAAACTAACTTCCCAGCTCGCTACAAGTGTCAGGGCGACTCGCTGCAACCGTTCAGACCGAATCTGCCGATAATGGTCATTATTTATTCTATACTTGTGAACATGAAGAAAATAGACAAACGAGCCTCACTTGCTGCACGAGGCACGAACGCGACTGGACTATTCTCCCTCTGCCTCCATCCCGCGCCTCACTTGTACTGCTACTCTTCATTTCTCGACTCGACACGACACGGGCGCCTTATCGATCTCGAACGACCGCCCAGAAAAACTGGAGGCGATCGAGCCTTCTGGCGGCAATAATCCCTCCTCTTCATCTCCTACTGGGCTACAAATGACCGACTGCACAGTTTACCAACGACGAATTGGAGCTCTTTCCCCCCCCCCCCCCCCCCCCCTCGTCTGCTCACCCACGCACGAGTGTGGGCGCATGCCTGTGAACAAGCGCGTAACCCCTTTGAGCCCTAATTGCTGGGCCGTTTAACGCGCGCTGGTGCAAGACAGACGGCCGCATTGCTCCGAACGGACTGCTCGCAGGGTCATTAGGAGAGCCGTCCAGCGCTGGGCGTTTGGAAAAATCCGCTTTGCGCACCGTTTTCGCCGCTGTCGACCACGAGTATACGCCAGTGCGGTTTTCCGGAGCGACCCGCTGTTGCACGCTGTGCGGTTGCGCGGCACGCGTGATGTGCGCGGCTCGTTGGAGCTGCCGGGCGGTGCCAACTGACAGGTTGAGAAAACCAAGACGGCGTCGCCTGTAAAGTGGGCTTGTGGCAGCCGTATTGCTGCAATGCAGCCTGGGGACATGGCCCTTCCATGGAGCTTCAGTGAATACGACGAAGCTTCAATGTTTCTCTATCTTTTTTTCTTCATTTGACTAAGGAAAAAAGCTGCATGGTGCAATAACCTCATACAGTTCACGTGATACAATTACTAATCAAATGTCATACAGATGTCACTCATTAATACAAAACAGTCAATATGATGTACAAATGTCATGCAGATTTATGACATCGAAAGTATGGCGAAAGCCTACATGAGGTTATTGCATCATACAGAATTTATCAGTTTATCAGTAAAATATATATATATATGCGTGTTAGAAAAAAAATGACTTTGAAAATGCGCCGTTCAACGTTTTTTTTGCACCAGAAGTTTTGGAAATATTCGCTTCGATAATAGAAGGCACTGCTTCTATGCCAATAGTTTTTTGTTGTTATTCATTTCAACCCGGACCAGCGTGTAATAGCCTTTCTACGTATAGTGCATAGAACTTATCAAAGGAAAAATGCAAACGAACTCCTTCCAACTGTTACCTGGTTGGCCGGAGCCGTGTAAAGCCGCTGCTATGCAGCTTTTTCTCCCGTCCCCCTTTTCACCGTGTATTTCATTTTTTTAGGAAAATAAAATATGTCGGCTATTAGTTGATTTATTGATTTATTTAATTATTAACTTCCTCTCATCAGCGCCTCTCTCCTTTCTCCTGCATCTGTTCATCTTATATTCTCATTAGCCTACTCGCGTGGTGTTTGCTTCAGTCTCTCTTGGCGGTAGTGCGATAAATTATATATATATATATATATATATATATATATATATATATATATATATATATATATATATATATATAATTTATCGCACTACCGCCAAGAGAGACTGAAGCAAACGCCACGCGAGTAGGCTAATGAGAATGTAAGATGAACAGATGCAGGAGAAAGGGAGAGAGGCGCTGATGAGAGGAAGTTAATAATTAAATAAATCAATATATATATATATATATATATATATATATATATATATATATATATATATATATATATATATATATATATATATATATATATATATATATATATATATAAAGCATTTATAGCCGAAGCTTTCCTTTGTTCACATTTAGGGTTGTAGGAAATGAGCATCGTAAAAGGAAATATGCTTCTTAACAAAGGAATCCTGTAGGGAAGAAAAGAACATGTAATGCCCAGGGAAATTTGAGACATACAATAAAAATAATTAAATAAATAAATGAAAAAGAACGCTGTGAAAGTCGAATAAAAAAAACGAAAGCAATGTATGCGCGCAGCGTTTTCTTTGTTCGACATGAAGATTACGAAGAATGGTAGTAGTGAAAAGAGAAGGGTTCCCCGAAAAGGCCGCGAAACCTTTTCTGGGGACATTCCTGCGCGCGTTCAAAGTGCTTGCCACCATTTCTGATCTCATTTTTTTTAATACCGATTGCATTCTTGTTGCGTCATTCAATATAAAGCATTTATTTTGCCGATTTTGTGGTTCTATACTAGATGGGAGGACGTTTATCACCGTGGGGAAAAAAAATTAAGCAAAGTAAAAAAAAACACAAATACTCATCGTGTGGGCTCATCACCATTCGCTGAATGCATGAGCAGCCGTTGCTACGCCTGGAGCTGGCCTTCTAGCTTCCACTAACCTTGCGAACAGTGCTGATAGAAAGAGAACTCTGTAGAAGCGAAGCAACTGTTTCGCCAACGTAGGGTGTTCCACTGTAGCTTTCGAGCAAGCCAGGCGATGATACAATCTCTTGCGTCCGCTAGTCAAAGCTGTAACGGGTCTTCCCCTAGCTTGCTCCTTTTCCCTTTATTCATCTTGAAGCGCCGGAACCAGAAATGGCGTTAGGTCACTTACCAAGCGAGCGCCTTTCTTTCCTCGCACATCACTCACAAAATGTGCAGCACGATTGTTGACGTCGCTCAAAACAGAAGCAAACTGAACTAGCTATAGGGGGAAACATGAAACGCGCACAGACCGAATGCCTTCTGTCTCCTCAACGCAATCTCCGACTCAGCGATAACTTACAGAAGACGTGGAGGCGGGGGTGAGGGTTGAGGGGAGGGAGTGCATACGTGTGCGAAAAGGCTCAGGGGAGAAGGAGGCCGCGTGTGGCGAATCGAGTTGCATTGGAGCGCGCAGTTCCGCTCGGATCCTCGGCCTGCTCCGATATTCGACTTGTCCGTTTCTGTACTTCAGTCCTTGCCCGTTTTTTTTTCTTTTTTACGGTCTAAACGTTCGCGATGGCAGCCGAGACTGAAATTGAAAACGCCGCACGCGCAACGTCCCTCCTCTGCATCCCTCTCCAGCCTCCGGTTCTCCGGATTCCAGAGAGCACCGCAGTGACGCCGCGAAAATCCTCGAATATGTCACGGTTGCGCCAACAGAAGTCTCCGGTTCGTTTCTTTAAGACGTCTGTCTGTTCCTCCTCCGTTCGCGCGTGAACTGGCAAGCAGGCAGCGATCGCTGAAGCGGGGGCGAAGGCATCGGTTCACTTCGCGACTAGCTTCTTAGACAATCCTTTCTGACTGTTTTTCGTGTTTTTTTTCTTTATTTCACATTTTTCTTTATCTTGGCCTCGAAGGAACATGAAGAGAGGAAGGGAGAGGAAAACGAAATGAAAAAATGACATATGGACTGCCTACCGTAGAGAAACAGAAACAAACCCGTGCGTTCATTTTGCCTCGCGGCTGCTAGGTTCTAAATCTCGCATATTTCAGCTTTCCTCAAATTCGTTTCGAGGCTGCTGCAGCGGTGGTCGCTCGGCGCCAGTGATTGGCAGTCGCAGAGACCCGCGGACAATTTCTCGCCCACGCGGTTTCATTTTCCGGCCACGGCCCCGATGCTGTCCGCAGCCATTGTGAAAAGCGCCGTGGAGACGAAACAATTAGTGGCGTCACAGCTGACGTCTCCCCCTTCCCCTCTCCTTCATTGTCTAGTTTTTTTCGCTTATATTGCCTCCTTGCCTTTGAGAATTTGACACAAGCTTAATCATTCCGCTCAGGAAACTCGAAGTTGGTGAATTTCCAGCTTGACGGGCCCGTTGTCGTGAGATTTGATTTCCTTGTACGCGGACTGTCCATAGCTATAATTACAAGTGCTGAGAGAAAAGAGGGTTGGGGGCGGGGATGCCGGCCCTGGTAGCAAAAAATTTTTAATGGATGTCTGCTGGAGCCTCCATCACATCCGGTCTTTGAATTGCCGTGGAGACACTAAACTTTGTAATATCTCGTTTCGAGGACCGGTCGCGATGGATCAGCAGGTGCGGCCTCATGCTACGAATCGCAAGGATGTGGGTTCCATTCTTGCCGCGGCGCCTTGACTTGGATGGTGGCGAAATGCAAATATAGTAGTGTACTCAGACAGCAAGGGTCTATTTAAAAAAAATGGCCACGTGGGTGAGTTAACCTCGGCAGTCTTCATGCCCCTCTTTCCAGTTTGCCGCTTGAACTTACCTAGCTTAATTCGCATCGAGGCTAAGTTACGACGTGCGCTTGGCTTTAGCGCGATTATCTTTAACTCTGGTGATTCCGGCTCAACCGTTGTCGCCCGGCAACTAACGACTAACGTGCTGGCGTAAACTAAACTGCAGTCCCTCGGCTAAAGCGAAAGTTTTCCTGTTTCTAGCCAGAAATGATAAGCATGGGTTACAGTGAGCTGTGTTCTGTCCGAAAAAATAGCCGACCGTTGCACATACTGGTGATATATTTCTGGTTGTACTGCCGTGCCCACATGTTTTTATTAGTATTGCCTTTGAGTGTTTAAATTTTTGTAATCTCTTCGTTTTTGGAGACAATGACAAGAATCTGGGCCGAACCACTAATCAAATATTCCAGTCAATAATGATGGCGAGCAGGCCATTAGAAAAAACATCGCTTGATTGAAACAACGTGGAATGCAGTATGACTGCAGTGCAAGCAAAGAGCTGTCAGAGCGAAGAATTGAATACGGCTGTAACGACAGTGCCGGAAATACAACTCACCAAGAAAAACTTGCTGATTTTGAGGAACGCAGCCGCCGTTCGAGTTTGATTGTTTTGGAGATTTCTGAGGATCGTAACGAAACGGAAACGATATTAAGGGACAACATCATACGGGATATTTTCCAGTATAAGTCAGGGGTAAATTGCGCATCAATAAGTGGCGTGAATTCATAATTTGGAAAGCATCAATAGGAAGGCAAGTCATTTTGCTGTTCCAGGATTATTCTGAAGAACTAAAACTCTTGAGAAACGCTCAAGTTGAATGAAACATGCATATCTTTGCAAAAATATTACTGTGCAGATACGCTGAACAAGCGCTGTTTGCTCCGAAGCATTGCGTAAGAAGAGAAATGTAGCGGCAAAAAGTTGAGGCTCGTTCATTATAAAATTGTATGATCCCTGTGTATAAGGCCGCGAATCCGAGTGCGCGGCATAATACACTAAATAGACATGGAACCACAGTCAGAGAATCGGGCGATACAAGAACGACGTCCGGTCAGTACAGAGCTATAGCATAGCGCCGTTCGCGATCCGCTATCGTGATCCGCTTCCGCGAAGCTCCACTGCGCATATGCAGTACGCCTTGAGGACGCGAGATGGTGCCATGTGCCCGATCAACTTTGAGTTTCTGTAACTCTAGGCCGAATCAGTGACTCCATGCCAACTAGGCCAACCGCACGCCTGTCACGCCGGGACCAATCAGCGCGTGCCCACTGGCGAAGTGCGGAAGCGGTTCATGGTAGCGGATCGCGGTGTGCGACAACTCTCTAATGAACGCAATCCGTTCGCCGAGCACCGCGAGCGCGCCGACTACAAGATTGCGTTCGTAGAAGTGGTCGAAATTATTCCGGAGCCTTCCACTACGGCACCTTTTTCTTCCTTTCTTCTTTCACTCCCTCCTTTATCCCTTCCCTTACGGCGCGGTTCAGCTGTCCAACGATATATGGACAGATAATGCGCCATTTCCTTCCCCCCAAAAAACAATTATTATTGTTATTAGAAGTGAGCGTGTTAGCCGTGGAATATAATGCCTTGTAAGGCGTCACGACGAGCTGTGGTGCATCCAGCTCACAAAGGAGACTGTAAACAGGTTACCGGAAACACTCCCCTCCGCATATGCGAATTTGCCTGCACCACGTGACAACAAAGGGCAAGGAGAAGCTCTCTCCTCCATCAGGCGCCCGGAAAAAAAATTCTGTTTGATTTGCATAACTTTTATCCTTTTATTATAAGGCAACGGCGGTCACATTCAGCATCAGGCATCACAAACAATCCGATGAGAAACGTTTTCCCCAACCCTCTCACACTTTGCGCACTTTCGATCTTTCCAGCTCACTCCTCTTAACACAGAGCCATATGCTGCGTTAGTGAACAACCATTGATACATGCGTTTGTAAAGAATCGCTGCGCCTCGAGGCAGGTGTACACTGGCCGTTCAGAAAGAAGATGTGCGTTGTGTTTCCAAAACGCGCAGTTGCTGGCCAGCATGAAAACCTGCGTTATTCCCGTGGGCGTTTTGTGTTCATATTTTAAAAAAAAGCCTGCAACAAGCCCCTTTTGCGCTGTTGTACGCCACAGCTAAACGCGCAACAATCGGGGTGCCAAGTCGCGATATTTCACTATTTCCGGATGTCTGAATAAAGGTCTACAAGTTTCTTTTACCGCTGTCCTCATTGGTTCGACCTCCGCCAGCGCTCAGCCGTTTATATATTTATTAATTTATTTATTTTTCGTTTGGGCTTTAATGAAGCATACGCAGAAGTAGCAGGATATAACTGCGTCGCCGAGCCGTCTGGAAAGTTAGCCAGTTGATCTCCCTAGAAAGAGATGAACTGGCGAAAGTTTTCAGGCCGCTCAGTGACGCAGGTAGCTTCTGTCAACAAAGGCAGAACATTTCAGAAGCGCTGAAGCGACTGGGTGACCGAGGGTAGGGAAGAGCGCCCGCAGCCGCGCGATTCGTTATGCACGCCCGAACAACTCACAAAAAGCGGCCCCAACTCCTGCGCCTGCTGTGCTTTCACTCTATCAGCAGGCACGCTTCGTCTGATTTAACCCTGCTAAGCCTGCATCGTGCATCCGCGTTGCTGTCTACCGACGCAGCATGCACGTCGCTGAGACTTGCACGCGTGAGCTAGGTCAAATGTCGCGCGCTTGGGCGCGCCTTTATATTTAGCGCCACTGTGTGAGTTCCCGTCAGCTCCGGTTTCCTCACTCCCTTTCCTCTCCCCATTTGCTCTTCCTTAATATGAAAATCATTTCAAATTAGCCGCCCGTCCGCACACCAGGTTTTCCTCCGCCTTTTCGTCGTCCACACGCGACCGGGACGCAACGTGAGCTCCTCCGCACCGGCGGAGCTCCCGGTATTAATTAACGAGCGAGGCCAAATACACCGCCCGGAAGCGGCGGGCCTGTCTTCGTGGGGAGTTGGGAAACCGCTGGCGTGGAAGGGGTCGCTGTTTTTACTCGTTTTACTTTTTACGCTTTTGTTTCATCCCCTGAGCGCAGTGCAGCCAATCACAGGCGTGGTCTCAAGAGCCGCGCCTCCCTTACGGTTAAGTTTAAAAAAATGCATAAAGAGAGTACGAGGGAAGCGAGTGGGTGGAAACGTAAGAAAAGAGACTTGTGCGAAAGACTTGACGGCAGCGTGAGGAGATATTCGCGAACCAAAAACAGTTGGCGAGCTTCAAACCAGGACCTCGATTTTATGAAATTCGTTTAATTCGGAAGATGAGTGAAGCGACACCGGTAAAAAAAGACATGCAAGCGCATAGTAGTAAAATAAGGAAGTTAAGTGGAAGAAAAAAAGTCTTCAAACTGGCAGCCGAGGCAACTTGTTTAAATCGTGATTTATATCCCCATCCCATCTCTATCTTATGTTGACTTCGAGAAATACACAAACCTAAGTCGGCACCGGGAGCAGTTTCTCATCTCTTCAGCCAAAGAAATTGCCTAAACCCGCTTCGGTAACAGCTTTTTCCTTGCCTTGTTGCAGCTCGTGGATCTTCGTTCTGTATTCTTTTATTCATTGTCGTTTCTTTTATTGTCTTTTACTTTTACCGGGACACGCGCACAATATGCTGCTTTCTTTTTCTCCCGTGTATCGTACTTGCCCACCCTTGCAGCGTTTAGGGAAGGGAACATTTGTGAAAGAGTTTACAACCTTTGTAATTGCTCAGTTAGGCAACTCAAAAAGGCTGTGGTAGTGTACTGACAGATTTCCAAAAATTCGAGTAGAAATATAAACAACCGACTAATCCATCTATCAGGTCTTACACTCTTAGCAAAACATCCTGCCAAGAAAGCACCAATCATATGGTTTATGTTTTAAAGAGAGTTAAAAACATGCAGGTGCCATCAGGAACCAAAACCTTCTTTTTTAAGCTGCACACCGGAACCTTACCGGTTAAAAAATTTTTAGAGGGAAAGGAATTATTTTTACCCTGGCGTTCTCACTGTTTAATTTGCAGAAAGCCTGAAACAATAGACCATGTATTTTTACACTGTTGGGAAGGGGTTTATTTTTGGGATGTATTACAGCGAACCTTAAAGAAAGAATTTCCACTAGACCCGTATGGCATCCGTTACTTATGTGTTGAAAATGAGGATGGGGTGCCTTATGATTTAATAATGCTGACAGGCCTCCACTGTATATGGCGCTCGAGAATGGCAGGCTTTCACTGTGACAGAGACGCAAGACCTGCCCGAATCTACTTTCGAGAAAGTATGGACATGTTTCTGGCCATTCAGAAGGCCGCAGCGGAGCCTCCGGAGTGGCTCTCAAGACTAGAGCCACTCTGTACACTGCGTGAATTTTAAGTTGACGAAGCCAGACTCATGCTGGCTGACTTCGAGTCGGGTGTACATAGCGTTTGTCGTTTGTTGATTGTTTGTTATGTGCAATTTTCTGTGTCAAAGCCAGGCAATAAAGAAAAAAAAACACACGGCAGGAAATGACGTCGCCCACCGGCACGCCCGAGCTCTCTTACACCGCGACTCCCCCTTAGCCGACGAGGCAGAGGAACACGTTACACAGCCCATAATCAGCTGCGCCCAGCACCCAGAGGCGTACAGACAGGCTAGACAGACATACCCCGCACCTCACAAAACTCTAGACAAGGCGGAAGACACACCCTTCGTCGACTAAAACCAGATACACTCGTAACACCACTTATACTCCACCAATGGCGCCCCTCACTCAACAGACCAGAGCTCCCACACTGTGGATAAATAGCTACGGCTTTTCACACAGTGTGGACATGCCAGTGCAATCCCGCAGTTAAGAGACTTCCTAATTTTTATTTGGAGAGGTGGAAGGCCATTCTGCACAGCGAGGACCCCGACCAGCAAGGAGAACTGGTTCACAGTGCCCACGCTGAGGCGGAGGCCAGTGGTCTGAAGAATAGGCGGACCCTCTCCGAGAGTTGCCATTTTTTCAATAAGGTTTTTAATAAATAAATAAATAAATAAATAAATAAATAAATAAATAAATAAATAAATAAATAAATAAATAAATAAATAAATAAATCACGTTTCCTCCATTGCTGTAACGCATTCAGGCGGCGTTGCTCTACTACTCTCCCGCTTCGCCCGCCCATTTCGCGGCCCCGGCACGGAAGCGTTCATGTTCTTCCTCGTTACAATGTAATGTTAATAGAATGTTAATGTTGAACGTTAAACCCCACTCACCATACCATACCATACCACAGCACAGTATGGCATACGGTTACGTAGTCGTGACCGCAGTCCGGCAGTCAGGAAGACAGAGAAAAGGGATTCCAAAAGAAACTGTTTATTGGGCGGACCTGCGCCCACAAGGAAATAAACGACTCGGCGTTGGCGATAGAAACAATCGTGCTCGGTGGACGTCGAATAGAATGTCCGCCGTTCTCGGCGTGTCCAATTTAAACCTCACTTTCGAACTTTCGAGATGCGGAGTGCAAAGCAACTGGAACCTCATAGAATCGGTTCCGCCTAGGTGCGACCGTTCGAGATAAATCTCGTCGCGTCTTGCATCGCAAATAAAGCGATAAAGCAGTTTGCGCAGATTTGAGGAATAAACAGTCAACATTTTTGGCGGTAAATTCTGCGCGGCGGGACGAAGGACACAGAAAGAGGACAAAACAAGAGCTGCGTCCTTCGTCCCTCCGCGCTGAATCTACTGTCAAAAATGAACTGCATCCAACTTGCTCAACTCGCCATTCTTCTGAAACAGTCAACAATCACAAAGCTCTGCGTCAATAATTTACCATACCTCACGTACCATACCGTACCATACCGTACCATACCTATTTCGGACTTGGAGCTTATTGGGAGAACTGTTGTTGATTGCCATCGCTCAGACGCACCGTACCTTAACAGCCACGCAACCAGAAGTGCGCCACGATTCAACTTATTTAACAGCAGTGGAACTTAAGCAAAGTTCTGTCGTAGAGCAAGACTTCCGACTCCCCCCCTCCCCCCCCCCCAAAAAAAAAAAAAAAAACTGAATTGGGACACTTGACAGGTTGCTGCCAGAGGCGCAGCTCTCCGGAAACTTTCACCGCGTTTTCCGTGTTTGACAACATTGTCCACTACGTTACTTGTCTCGCGAGGCGAGCAGTTAGAGCGTTATCTGGCGGCGGGGCCTTGCATCGGGAATGATCGCGCTGACAGAACACCCTCTCGCCGTGCACTTCTAAACAGAGACTCGACAACCAGTTAATTCGTACATTGCCCTATCTTCAGAACTCATATTAAGCCTTTATAAGGGGTTCTCGTTGCAACCAGCTGCACCATATTTGTCGTGTCAAAGCTGAGAATAAATGTATGCGACAAGAAACAAAATTAATAATTGCGTTGGGGCTAATCGATTGGTGGAAACAAGTAAAAAATACTCAACAGGTAAAACAATGCTGAGTGCACAACGTCGCCTGAAGACAGTCCTCCGAGATATCTTTCCTACGAAATGAAGCAACAGAGTGAGCTCACTTTAACCTGGAACTCACCGGTGGACCCCGATCGAAGTTCGCTCTTGAAATCAATTGACTGGCGCCGTGACACACACTGCACGTATTCCACTCTCTTTGAAGGAAGCGAGACGCGCAACTTTTCAACACCACCGGGCTCCCATTGCCCCATGAAGAAAAAAACAGCCTTCAGGTCTGGCTTGCTGCAGGTCTTAATGAGCGCAACCACACGTTTCAGGCCCAGGTTGGTTGCAAGCTTCCTGTGTGATTAGTGACAATTCACAGCCGACCGATTATTGTGGGAGCTTGTGTGGGTAGTAACAGAGACCTGCTAACCCACAAAGCAGTGGCGCAAACTCTTCATTTTTTGTGTGTGTGTGTGCGTTCGAGCGCGGGCAATTACAAACAGGGTGTATTATCCGATATTACCGAGGCTTAACATTCTTTCATTCGGAAGAATAATATTCAAGCACTATTCCAGCTTTTACGGCTGTCGTGCAGATATATTCGTACTTCGCCATAAGTTATTTTTGCAAAAACAATATGGCAATTGTATCTTCATTAGTGTGTGTGTGTGTGTGTGTGTGTGTGTGTGTGTGTGTGTGTGTGTGTGTGTGTGTGTGTGTGTGTGTGTGTGTGTGTGTGTGTGTGTGTGTGTGTGTGTGTGTGTGTGTGTGTGTGTGTGTGTGTGTGTGTGTGTGTGTGTGTGTGTGTGTGTGTGTGTGTGTGTGTGTGTGTGTGTGTGTGTGTGTGTGTGTGTGTGTGTGTGTGTGTGTGTGTGTGTGTGTGTGTGTGTGTGTGTGTGTGTGTGTGTGTGTGTGTGTGTGTGTGTGTGTGTGTGTGTGTGTGTGTGTGTGTGTGTGTGTGTGTGTGTGTGTGTGTGTGTGTGTGTGTGTGTGTGTGTGTGTGTGTGTGTGTGTGTGTGTGTGTGTGTGTGTGTGTGTGTGTGTGTGTGTGTGTGTGTGTGTGTGTGTGTGTGTGTGTGTGTGTGTGTGTGTGTGTGTGTGTGTGTGTGTGTGTGTGTGTGTGTGTGTGTGTGTGTGTGTGTGTGTGTGTGTGTGTGTGTGTGTGTGTGTGTGTGTGTGTGTGTGTGTGTGTGTGTGTGTGTGTGTGTGTGTGTGTGTGTGTGTGTGTGTGTGTGTGTGTGTGTGTGTGTGTGTGTGTGTGTGTGTGTGTGTGTGTGTGTGTGTGTGTGTGTGTGTGTGTGTGTGTGTGTGTGTGTGTGTGTGTGTGTGTGTGTGTGTGTGTGTGTGTGTGTGTGTGTGTGTGTGTGTGTGTGTGTGTGTGTGTGTGTGTGTGTGTGTGTGTGTGTGTGTGTGTGTGTGTGTGTGTGTGTGTGTGTGTGTGTGTGTGTGTGTGTGTGTGTGTGTGTGTGTGTGTGTGTGTGTGTGTGTGTGTGTGTGTGTGTGTGTGTGTGTGTGTGTGTGTGTGTGTGTGTGTGTGTGTGTGTGTGCGCGCGCGCGCGCGCGCGGGAGGGGGGATGAGGTGTTCGAGCGCGGGCGAACCCGTACTGGGTGCCTTATGCAATACTACTGATGCTCAAAACTGTTTAATTCGGGAGAACAATGTTCAAGCACTATTCCGGCTTTTACGGCTGTCGTATACTATGGATATATATCCGTAGCTCGCGAGAAGTTGTCTTTGCAAAAACAATATGGCAATTACTGTGATGTCTAAAGCACGCACGCACGAAATCACTGCTCTCGTCTTGGTGGCGTCTCAGTGCCCACGCTTTTATATATATATATATATATATACGCACAAAGCAGTAGGGAGATGAGATAAACAGCGGCGTAACACGTGTGTAACATCCAAAAGAGAAGTGCCAGGTGCGCCCGGCTTAAGCAGAACGGAACGATAATGACTCGAGGGAGATGTTGAAAAGGAACATGCGAAAATGCGAATGAAGAGCCATTTTCTTTCCCGTCCTTACAAAAACGCAAGAGAACCAAGATTCCAGCTTCAGTGGTTCAGTTTCGCCATTAGCGCGTGCTCAGAGAGAAAGGGGCTGGGAGAACCAACCGGATATTCACACGCCCACGAAGAGGAAGCCGGAGAGGCGACAACGACGTCATTCCATCCCGTAAATGTGCCCGTAGCGGAGTTGGTTCGCCATAGACACCGCCGCAGTTCTAACTGTGATTCCATGTCTTCTTCTTGACAAGCTGCGGTTTCGAGGTTGAAGAAAAAGAAACATAAGTAATTATCACCAGGGCATGAAGCCCCGTGGCGCCAGAAGGTAACGATGGAGTCGTTAGCAAATTTTATGCCTCGGGCGCGCCGGCAGGCTTCGCTCTCGCTCAGGCAGTATAACGAGACGTCCTTTGTCCTCTCGTTACCAGCATTACGTGTATGTCTCTCACTGGTGCCTACATTGCCGCGACCTTAGCAACAAAGCTGGCGTAAGAAGCTGAGAATGAAGGAAGCGAGGTTAGTACTGCGCGACCCGTCGTTAATGATGGTAGGCAATATATATATATATATATATATATATATATATATATATATATATATATATATATATATATATATATAACACCATAGCCACCTGCCGTTAGTTCGTTAGGCTGTTAAGCCTACTATGCCGCTAAGCCTGCTCATGAAGAAATTAAAAGAGAACCTAAATTTCTCTTAGAACTGTAGCAACCGTCATCATCGTCGTCACCATCATCATCATCAGTCTTGGTTACGTCGACTGTACGACAAAGGTCTCTCCCGCTGGTCACTAATTGGTGCGGTATTTTGCCAGGCGCGGTAATTTATCCCTGTAAACTTCCTAAACTCCGCAGACCACTTGACTTACTGTTGCCCCCGCTAGCTTGCCTTCCTTTGGAGTGTACTCCTTTACCCTCAGGTAGCTTCGGTTATCTTATCTTCGCATTATATGTCCTGCATGATCGTTTTCTCTTCTTTTCAGCTAGGATCCCCTTCACTCGCGTTTCTTCACTGGCCTATTATGCTTTCTTACTGTCTCTTACACCGATCACTTTCACTTCCATATCTTGCCTGCCATCCGCAATTTCATTTCAAGCCTTTTCGTTAGGCTCAAGGTTTCAGGCAGACAGGTGACGAATGGAAAGACGAAACACTAATTTATTTTCTGTTTTAGAGAATTCGAGAGGTTACCTTTCATAACCGGAGAGGGCCAGCAAAAGGCGCTGTAACCTCATGTTATTCCCCTCATTATTTTTTTCTCGTGGTCAGCATCTGATGTGACTACTTGGCTTGTTTTGACGTACTACGGTACCTTATTACTTACAATGTCTGCATTTATATCATGAAATGTTTTTCTCTCCTCAGAGTTCTCACCTCTAGCTATGAGCTGACTGCATTACTTAGGCTTGAACTCAAGACGGCATAGGGTGGTTTCAGGAGGCTGAGGCCGTTTGCACGATGACATTTCATTCTCCTTTGCTTCAAGTGCATAGGAGAATGAAATCATGGCACATGAATTTTTATTCCATCCCAGGGTGTTAACGAGTGACAAAGCTCGGCTTTTCAGGTAATAATTGCCATAAAGACGTTTTCTAATTTTTCGTTACTGACTTTTACCGCAAGCAATAGATATCTCTCAGCACTTTCAACCGCTGTGTGGATGCCGCCCCCACCTCTTTCGTGTTCACCAGAGTAGAACCGCAATTGCCTCAGGGCTCGCGGCGATCCACGCACATACATTTGGAATTTAACCTTATGGCGTGTCCTTTCGAATGAGTAAAAGGCAACTCTATCCAAGTGCGCTTCGGGTGAGCTACAAATAACGCACCACTGGGAATTCGAAGCACGAAATATCGGGCTTTTTTTTTACAGCGAAAGCTGTCTTAGCTTTGGTTTAGCGGCCCCACGCCACTCTCAGAGTACTCTCGGTAACAAACTGTGGGGAGATCTTTGCGTACGTAAAGGCCTTCCTATCTAACAGACCAGCAACAATGAGTGTTGACATCACCAGGTCGCAAAAGAAGACGGCGCCAAACAGAGGGACACCGCAAGGATTCATCGTCTCACTTTTGCTTTTTAACATAGCATAGATTGGATTAAAAGGAGATTGAAAAACATCAAACATAGAGAAGACTCAATTTATGCGTACAACATAACGGTGTGGTCCACAAAAGGATCGACCAGAAACAATCAAGAAAACCAGACAACCAAGAAAACCAGCAAACAGCGGCGGATGAGATCGGCAAATTCGCTTTATTTAGCCGGATGCAGTGCTCACCAGAAAAAAAAAGAATTTATTAAACATCACAAAAAACAAGCATGACAGGGGAACGATAGAATTGGAGATGGACGGACAACCCGTAAGAAATGCAAATAAACTTCGCATCTTGAGAATGAGGCTGCAGGAGAAATGCAAGCGAGACCATACCATCCAGTTTCCGGAACACTCAACAAAACAGATTCGCAGGATGGTAAGCCGGGTTACGAACAAGATAAAAGGGATGAAGGAGCAAGAGGCGTTGCGGGCCACTTCGACGCTCATCATACCGATATTGACGTCATGGTTGGATGACCGCCACAGCGTTGCTTTGTTATTCTGTATTGTATCCATTGTCAGTCAGTCGCTCCCAAATTACACAGGGCATCGTTAAAACATCCCACATTTCCTTCACTCACACACATAAACACGACTGTACCGCCTCCTCCGCGGGGACATTAGGCCCAATTATGGGTGGACACTACTGTGTCCTCCCTTACTGTGGCGGCGTGTCGCAGACTTACACCACACAAACACAGTATGTTTCATCCTTCGCATTTATTTAATTAACTTTCTTCACTACATTCCCCTCACATTTCTTTTTCTTCTGATAGCCTGTCTCGAACCTTTCGCGCTCTAATTCTATTTCTACTGCTTCGCTTCCCGGCCTTACTCTCTCCTCCCACCAACTCGTTCCAGGAAAGGCACACCACCACATTACACAAAGGCATTGTAATACCCCTCTTTCTCGCTACTCCTTTCCCCTGGCTTTTCTGTTCTTTTTCACAGATTTGGTCTTTCAACATTGCCTATACGATCTTCCTCCCTGCCTTCCTCACCTTCTGCGCTGTGCCATCGACGTCATTTCTTTTTCCGTCATGCATTTCCTCCTTTCTGTGCCTTTCCTCACTAATAATTTTGTATATTTTCATATACATCATTTCAATTTCAATTTCTGTTTCTTTCCTTTTTTCTTTATGGCACCTGCATCGTTTCTCATACTTTACCTCATTAATAAAAAAGCTCTCCGAAGCATAATCATCCCTCTGTGCTCGTTGAGCCCTTCGGACACAATGCTACCGTGCCCAACTTTATTTTTCAAAATGAATTTTTCTTTCGAACTGAATTTTTTGGCTAATTTCGGCTTTGCTCATTTATTTTTGATTGGTTTAAGCCTGTTAATGCTCCGCAGGTGCGGCCAATTTCCCCGTCCGTTTTATTTTCGTTGTTACTTTCGAATTCGGCGTGGACGGGGACTACAACCGGGGCGTCTATGAGGAGCACAGAGAAACCATGCTGAGATTTCAGCTGGAAAGACTTAAAAGAACGGCCGCTGGTAGAGCACTACTGTTAAAGCTGGGATACCCGGCAGAAGACGAGGGCGAAGACAAGGCAGACGTTAAGCTGAGATACCCGGCAGAAGACGAGGACGAAGACAAGACAGACGTTGACAGAAAAACATTTTGACTTAATGATTCTGTTCCAGTCTTTCTCTTTATTGTTATTATTATTATTATTATTATTATTATTATTATTATTATTAATTTTGAAATCAAAACTTTCATCCTTTTTCTGTTCATGAGGAAGAATCCTCCGGTGTTGCTTTCCCGCGTGCTTTTCATTTTAATTACCTGAATACAGGTGAATAGTCACCCGATTCTTGGCCGATCCCCCAGTGTGGGTATGTGCCATCTTTTGATAGGCTAACAACAACAACAACCACAAAACGAGGAGCACTTTCTTGGCTGAACGGATGCCCAGAAACATGGACCCGAAGAACCACGAAGGAATAAGGGCGGTGAGATCATCGAAGTTGGACAGATTTCTAAAGAAGAAACAGATGGTTTTGTATGTGGACACGTCCAAATAAAGATAGGAGGAAAACGCGAGGACGGTAGAAGTAGTGAACGCCAAAGGAAAAATAATCACCGTTGCGTCAGTGCGCACAAAGCAACACAGGAAGCGGAGGATATCGCAATAGTTCTAGCCCTGACTGAGGCTAATCGGCATGGAGTGAGTTACTGGATAGCGACGGATTCTCAGGCTCTAGCAAAGGCATACAGAGATGGAAGGATCGGCCTCAAAGCGGCGAGGATTCTCTCCGAACAAAAACGACGCAGACACGAAACTACCAACACAGACATTCACCGCCATCATTTGGGTCGCCAACACTGGGGTTGAGGGAAATGTCCCGGTAGATACTGTTGTCCGAGGGCTGAAGAGCCGGAGGGCGGATTTGCCGATCTAACACTTCAGCACGCCAGAATCTTACGGGGAGGCAATGAAGGCGTTGTTGGGAGCACGCAAGAAGTACTCGGCTCCGGCGGACAACCTCAACAGGCCACCACGCTGAGACGACTGCAGACAGACGCCTGCCAAAGGAGAGCCATTTATCAGAAAATGCGGCCGAATAGATACGCGAAAGAGAGCGTGTGGTGTGGAGGTTACGCTACGACGTACTACGTCAACTGGGGCTATGAAAAGAGCCTTTTTCTACCCGAGACAACTAGCCCTAGTATAGAGCAGTGGGAGGCCCACCTAACTGACTCCAACCCAAGCACGCAGCTTATGCAGCTGGTGACGAGGGCCAAGCGGCGGTGGAGGCCAACGGCATCATGCAATTGGGAAGACCGACCACTGAGGTTGCAAATGTACCTCTCCCGGACTCCTTGCGCCCTAACTCTTCTCTTCCGAAATAAATCTTTTTACTACTGCTACTTGCGGAGTAGGAGGCTAATAGTGTTTTCGCACAGAAATTTTCGCACAGAAAAAAAATCAAAGCCTTGGTTACGGCAGTGTAGCCTGAAATTCAGCGACATCAGGGGCATATCCGGAGCGTAGTGATGTCGGCAGGTGGAAACGTCTCTCGCACTGCGAAGAGTGGCAACACGGCGGTAGTTTCATGAGGTTATTGCGGAACCGAAGATGACTACGTACAGAGGAACAGCAACTAAACGGGTTGTCCCGAAGTTGCTTGCGAGACGCCTTCGTCGCTTCGGGCCTTCGTTCCATGCCTCAGAATCGGCGGCACATATCGAAGGGTGTCGGCTGTATTGAAAAGAAGGTTTATTAGTTTAAGGTAATGAACTTGAGTTTATGTAGATGATCTCAGGTTTTTCGATTCAGACAAGCCCACAGCACTGACCAAATAGGGTGTATGAAGTAAGAAAACTGGGTTCAGTTTTTCCAGCTCAAGTTATTCGCTGCAAATTTTCTGCTGTGGATAGGTTCGTGCGGGTCTACACCAGCGCAGAGCTCCGCCGCTGAATGACACATGACACGTACACGACAAATGACAAACGCCATGGCGTATTGTACACATTTAGCAGCAGCACGTACTACCATCACGCAGTGACCGTCTTCAGAAGTTCGGTTGGGCTAGAGCCCTGTCCCAAGCTTTTGCCTACAATTCCTCCCCTTGCAGTTACATCTTTATTACTTATGTGCTGCATCCTTTTCAGGGTAATATGCACCTCGCACGATAATAGTCATCGCATAATCTTGTTCTAACCGACTCCAAGTCAGCACCATAGTGCCTCTAGCGCGGGACTCCTTAGGTCCTGCCTTCCGTCTCTTATAACTGGCAAAGAAGGCTTCTACGCAAAAGGATCCACAGCGGGCCTTCTGTCACTCCCGTCTCACTTCGAAGTCGCTGGTGACACGGGAGCTCATTTCCTTGAGCAAGATTCTCGACATGAGTAGCTGTGGCGACGATGTTAGACTGAGGTTAAGCCCTGATCAAGGTTTTAAGCTGATAAGATCTGTTCGCGCTGCAGGTGGAAGTTGATGAAGACGACTATGTGCGATGCACAGCGCGAGAGAGTGTTGCAGTTTAACGCGAGGGGTGATCTGCTGCGGCGCTGCTACCTTACGTGTGCTCTCGTGCACAGGACAAGATTATTGCTCGAGGTTGGTACGGCTGGAGTAGCGCTTTTGCACTAGTAGAATATTGTAAGGCAGGTAGCGGCCGCCCTTCACTTCTCTGCGCCTCTACTCTGGTACACGGAGGTTACAAAGAGAAAAAGTTATGCTCTCTCATATCTGCGCCCCGACTCCGCCTATACATGCCGGCATAGCTGCACAAGATCCACGGTAACTCGTCCTATCTGCGATCGCTTTGTGCACGTGTGAGGGATGTGTAACATTCTCTTTTAGTGTGTCCATCTTTTTGTGTCGAGCGTGGGACGTTACTGCGGTACTTTATGAGGTGAAGTGTGTCGTTTTATAATGGCGTTCTCGTTGTGTTCCCCCAGACTTTACGAGCTAAGAGCGGCACAGTTGTAAAGCCACCCCTGAGATATGTAGTGCACACTGGCTATCTGGGACAGAAGTAGGAAATAATATTACCTTTTTATTAGGAGACATAGGCGGAGTGACCGGCGATATGCTAAATGTAAGGCCAATCTCAGCATGTACTAAACGCCATCAACACGGCATGGTTCACTCGATGGACCATCTGTTTCGAAATGAAGAGGTAGAGGGTTCGACTTCCCCCCTTGGTTGGTAGTACATACTTGTCTATTCTAGGCTACGTGGTCACATTTCGCGTACCACTTGCATCTTTTGCCAAGGCTGTATAGAGAGAAACTTCACTGCAGAACGGCTGAAACTTCTGCTCTCAGTGAAGCAAGTATATAATGCAGCAAAAGTAGGCAGCTGTCCCGGATTTCTCTTCCGTCCAGATTTGATAGAACAGTTCTTTTTTGATCGACGAGATTTTAATCTCAGATTAAGTTATTTTGGGCAAGAGCGAAATTGTGTGTTAACCACGCCCGACGGCACCATTGTGTCCGGTCCTACAAAACTCTTTTGGAAACGCGGGCGCCACATCGGGCCGTAAAGATAAGGCGCCGACAGCTATACGACCGACGTGTTGTCATCCCCGGGGACGGCCGCCGCAGAACACGCGAACGCCTCCGCTCCGAACTGAACGCTCTGCGGCGTTCACTTCGGGCGTTTTCTTATCGCCACGAGATGGCGTCGGCGTCAGCCTGATGCAAGAAACGTGAAGCCTTTGTGCCCACGTCTGAGCGCGTCTCCTAGCTCTCTTTTTCTCCTACCTCTTCCTACTTTGTCAACGCTTTCTTCCGTGAGAAGAAAAGCCAAGTGAACGTCAGTCCGGAGAATGCTCCTTTGAAGCGTGAACTTTGGTGACTCGCCCACGAACTAGGATCAACGGCCAACTAACCCATTTCTGCTTTAGTCAAAATACTTACAAGTGCAGACTTTGGTATGTTTTATGCGCCCACTGGGCTGAGGTAGGTGAAGAAAGCATGACTCACCAGCCACATCATTAATGCGCCAATTTTTTTTGCTCAGAATTTTATCTTAACCTTACTTAATGTTCTCAATAGCTAGTAAATACTCCTGTTACCCCATTTCATCATTTCTTTCTAATTATTGTCTTGCCTAATGTTGGTAATTCGTCACAATAGCACTGGATATTAGAACAAGTTCAGTCACGTTGGTAAACGACACACCGTGAGAAATCCGGCCAAAGATCGCGTTTCTCACGCCTGTCATGGCACCTCATCCTTTACCTTCCTCCAGCATGTCATAAATGTCCAGAGAGAGAGAGAAAGAGAAGAAACTTTATTCTATCAAAAACTATTATCCGATGTCTTCGCAGAGGTGGTCAAGGAAATATCTTATATGGAATGCCAAGTCCGCACGTGAGAGGGCGGCTCCCACGCGTTTAACCCTCCAACGCCCAGTGTCGTGAATTCACGACGTAACATGTACGCCGTATAATCATACCTACGTGGAGCTTGCCTGCAACTTTTGCTGTCAAGATGTCCTGAGTAGCCAGCGCTTTCCGATAACAAAAAAAAGAAAAAGACTGTGTCACTGCGAGCAAGCTGTGTGAAGAAAAAGGGGTTGCGAATGTGTGACACCAGGTCAGCATTTAACAACTCTTTGTCTCCTCACTTCATGACAGCTGTCGCGGGAAAATTGGGACGGCATTTCAAGTTGGCCTTTGACACAACGCGGACCAGCTGCACAAATTAGACCAAATGCCCACACACTAAACACGGATACGCCTATATGGAGTAAAAAAGGAGTAAGATGTCCTCTGATGCACTCTTTTATAAAAGAGAGTGCGTTAGAGGGCAGTTTACTTCCTTTTTATTGCTTTCAGTTTGGAGTTATGCGTTGTTGCGAATTCGCGACGTTCGGATTTATGACACTTTAGCCGCGCTTTCAAATTTTTGATATTGGCTTTTAAATGTCGGTTTACCTGCCATAATGTGGAAGTAATAATTTTTTTTTATTTGTTCATAATGTGAAAGCCCCACATATTGCCCGGATCCACATGGGACGGAGAGGCAAAGAGAGTTGGAGCAGAACTTATGCTCAAGGATTACATATCAACGAGTGCATGATACAGAGGCTGGGGTGCACAAGCTTACATGCCGCTGCGTTGCCGCCGGAGTCTTCCTCAGAAGGAACGGAGGGACTGCGTAGTTGACTTTGTTCGTTCGCTGAGGCTCAGCTTCCGATGTCTTAAGCGCTTGGGTGCGCCGGAGGACCGACTTCCAGAGGTGTCGTCCCGGGCATTCCTCGTCACCCCACTGACTAGCTTTCCTCGTTTTTTTTCCCCCGTCCATTCGGGCGATCCCTCTTTCTAGGCTGCAGCGTCTCTCTCACCCTCCTCTTAGCGCTGGTGCCGCTGTCACTCTTGCGGGGTGTGCTTGACCAGTTGAATGATTGTTGGCGTGGGAATAAAGGTGACGGCCAGACTGTCACCCTGATCAGAGTCAGACCCCTACTGAGCCTGAGCCCACGACCCCCGACGATTCCTGGCACCGTACAGTCTCTTGTTCAAGCGGCTCCGGTGTCTCACAAAGGGAAGATGTCGGCGGAGATAGCGGTCCTCCGGAGACGCGCAGCGCACTCTCGCAATAATCTTGTCATTAAAATATTTACCAGAGTTTCCTCTATGTGCGACCAAACTGGGATGACGGAGTGATCAAGTTCGCCCACTAAGAGAAGAACTTAAAAATGGGAGGCAAAGAAGCAGCAACGACCGCGGAAAACGTTTCAGATACCCTTTGATGATTACATTGAAACCGCTTAGTGTATTCAGGTCTGTTCAAACAAAAGGAGCAAGGAAATGAACGAACTAGAGCGAGGAATACAAACGGAAGACGACAGAACGAGGGAGAGACCGATCCGCTTTCGTCAGCTGTGCCTCTTTTTGCGGAAATTCTTTTGTTGAGAAATTCTAGCGTAAACACACTGTATGTCCGTAAAAAAACAAAAAAACCTTAAATGTCGGCCTAATGATAAGAGCTCTACATTAAAAGCTACTCGCTCGACGCAGAGGTATGCGCATAATAAACGGAGCTCGCCTTTCTGCTCTAAGAGCAGTCACGTTTGTATTAAAATATATTAAAAACAATCAATACCAATACCATTGATGAGCTGGTGCAGCAGTGCCGTGAAGCGCGCAGCCTTAAGGCCAGTCTATTGCACTCCACGCATGCACTGAGGACTTATGCAACGTCACACTCCATTCTTCAGCCGCCAACGCCAGTTCTTCCCCCATGGAAGTTTGCACAGCTCAGCGACAACAAGCCAACAGATAATCGCCGGCCAACATCTGCTCATTCGGCGTCATTGATTCGCCAGAAAATTGAGGAACAAGATGCTTGCCTGCCTGAAGGATCCATTGTTGTCTACGTAGGCGCAAGCATGCAAGACTGCAAAGCAACAACAGCTATCTACAGACCTGCCCTGCAGACCTGCCCTCAATCAAACCTCTTGGTTTCAGCTTACGGAACCCCCTTCGTCCTTTTGTGCTAAGCTCGTTGCAGTTCAAGAAGCACTCTGCTCTGTGGCCGACTTAACTATGCTCCATGCGGCCCGCGTTGTCCTCCGCAGTGACGCTCTTCAAGTTGTCCGGTTGCTACGACGTTTTAGCCGCTGTCCCACGATATGTCAGGACATCCACCGGCTCGCGGCACGCATCCCGCAGCCAGTACGTATTGAGTGGGTCCCACGGAATCTGCTGACCTATCAAAGGCAGGCAGATTTAGCGACCCGCCTTGCGAATCCAAACTCATCACCGCCTCGGCTCCTTCATTTGGACAATTTTACCCTCCTTTCATCAAGAAATGAACTCCTCCGGCGCCGCACACGTGCTCTCATCCCTCCGTGCGCGGTAACCCTCCCCCGCGGTCTTACCCGTGCAGAGGAGGTTGCGCTTAGGAGGATCCCGGTCGGGGTTGCCCTCACACCAGCCATCACTCGGAAGTGGCCTCATACCGAGAATTGTTTCCTCTGCCAGGGTGTCCGGTATGTAAACACGAGGACATTGAGGCCGACATTCATCACTTACTGTGGGACTGCCCAGCTCTCAAGCCTACAAGGATCCGACACCTGATGGTAGCAAGTCTTTCACCAAGCAACGCTTCTTCATACATTGCCTGGACGCAGGGACCGTACCATCGTTCTCTACTGGACTTCATCAAATCAGCTAACCTTTTTCCATTCATTTAGATCTTCATCACACCTTCACACATCATTGATGCCCTGGGGCAATAAATTTCGGTTCAAAAAAACATCGACCACTAGGAGCCGCTACAGCCATCACTACCCTCATGAACATACCAGACCTCCGAATTTTCATTACGAAAAACGAAAATAAGGCTAAAACATCACAGTGCGCCCCGTTTACTTCAGAGCGCACCTGTACATCAGAGGATTCAAAATTAGATTCCCTCACTCATTCATCATGTCGTCGTTTTCGCACAACGTCGTGCGATGGTCATTTCCATCAGCCGGCATAATACCAGCGATAATATTGCGCTAGGACGAGAAAGGAGGGAGCTAACTCCCAGTACATTTTCTCAAAGTTAAACTAACGCTATAAACAGCGACCCGCTGCACGTAATATGTCGGTTATTTTCCTTACTTACACAGCTGCCTGCTTACTCCCACCCATTGTTCACCACGTGGGACACGTGACCGGCCTCGCCGGCAGTTTAGCCGTGGTTGCGGCGAGAAGGGCAGCGACTTTTGCGCAACAGATTTACGGAGGGTCTGCATACCGTTCCCGAATAAACTAATAAGCGGGGACACGTCGTTCGAGCCACCGGTCATCGCCCTTCAAATACTTGGCAAAAAAAAAACACTAAACACGAGTGTCGCAAAGCGTTGTGTTGCGAACTGGGAGCTCAATACTGCTGCTCAGGCGTCCGAAAACCTCGGGTTATAAATTGTCTCGAATCATGGCAGGATATCCACAGAAGCGAAATGCGAAAACGCCCGCGTGCTGGGCGATGCCTCAAAGAACCGATTGTAGTCGAAATTAATCTGTGGTCCTCGGCTACGGCACCTCTCACAGCTGACGTTAGCTTCAGGACATTAAACCCAGTACATCAACTCCTATAAATCCGCTGGTTAGAGCTAGAAAGCAAGAATACGGCCGCTGCTACGGCTTCACCGTTATTCTGTGTGGAGTTTACAAACACCCTAGAAACAAAAAATACCGACCGGTCTGAGGACTCATTGGCATTTCTTGCTGGCCAGTTCCGCTGTCTCCTTGAAACGACGAGAGAAACGATCATCGGACAAGCCGTCGCGGGTTAAGAAGGAATAGGGTTTATGCGGCCAACATGGTCACACCCTCTTGTTGTGCCATATGGTACCATTTACCCTGTTATTTGTCTACAGTCTGTGCCGGGCATCTGCGTCCCCCTTTCACTGCAATACAGACGCACTCATGAGAAACTGCTGGTCAATAGCCTGTGAAGAGATCGCGACGTAAAGATTACTGCAGGATGCAACGAAGTGCCGTGCCTCCGTCCAATTTCACCCGCACAAGGGGTGGTGGTGGGGTTAAAAAACTTTTATTGTTCTCAAAAGAGAAGTTCATGGAGGTATGCATGAGCCGGTCCTTAAGAGTCCGGCCCGGCTCTTATAAATTCTGGGTGGGGCCCCTAGTGGGGACCCCACTTGCGTCGGCCGCTGCCCGGGCGCTCTCGACCAAGGCCTTATGGGCCTGCAGGACATAGCAGCCGAGCAGGGTAGCCTCCCAGTCCTCTCGAATAGGGTTGAGGTGAGAGGGAATGGCTGGGTTGGATGGGAAGGCCCACACCACGTGGTAGATGTCCGAAGACTTCTCCGCACAGCACGGAAAACTGCCCGTGGACGGCAATCATGGGCCAGAGGTGAGCTATGGGAACGACGTTTGAGGCAGCAAAATTTGTAGAACGGTGCCACCACTTTGTTATCGTGCTCCCGTCTGTTTCTGCAAAGCTGAGCTAGTAAGAAGACGCACTCGCCTCTGGCATTTTTTTTAATATTTCCCACGACAATCCTACCCGAAAGACAATCTTTATACCAAACCTCCACTCATTTCATCACGTAGTGATGATGGTGGTTTCAGTTTAAGTTGGTTTACCATTGCGCAGAAGCAAATCATATTGCGATTCTGTGATTCCGATAACTTGTGCCGACTGGAAGCACCTTACTGTCTCCATCACTGCATTTACGTACGCCTGCAACTTCGACGCTTGTATGTTCTCCCCCATCTTATAAGCTAACACATTCTGTTTTCTAGTCGCCGCAGTGGCTGAGTGGTTATGGTGCTCTGCAGCTGATCCGAAAGACGAGGGTTCGATTCCGGTCGTGGTGGTCGCATTTCGATAGAGGCGAAATGTTAGAGGCCCGCATACTGTGCGATGTCAGGGCTCGTTAAAGAAGCTGAGGTCGTTTAAATTATCCACAGCCTCTGAGCCGCACTGCGACGTTAAACCCAGTAAAACAAGCATTCTGTTCTGCACATGTTTGTTGCTATCCCCGCCACTTTTCCGCAATGTCTGCAGGCACTAGAAATGTTGGAATGATTAAAGAAATAAAACTATAAAAAAGTTTTCTTCTCTCTCTTCTATGTTTTTGTAATACGAGAAAAGTCATCGGTTACTTTTTTCTCCCTCCTGCGCCTGTGTCCTCCAGTTCTGCTGTTCCAGATTGACTGACGCCCCATTGCAGCCCTCGCCAGAACAATATTCAGGACGCAGAAGGTGCAGCATAGCCAAAACGAGGAAGAACAGCCCAGAAGCAAAGCTAATTACAAATATACTATACACATGTGCAGTAACAACTTAAAGGAAGCAGCAGGGCAGCATAGCACGAAGTTGGAAGTTTCGAGTGAAGATACTTTATCCGAGGGACTCCTGTCCCAATTTTGGTGCTTGGACAGCGAGGTGGTGACGGTGGCCACAGCTGAGACTTGCCCGGTACTCAGATATCATGTACATCATTAAGTGCTACCACAGAAATCTTTGAAGGTAATCTGGCGGAGAGGTGGAGTTTTCCGAAGGCTGGGACGCGCTTGGTGGCAATGAGACATTGGGACAGTTGGTGACATATTAGATAGAAGCGTAGGTCTCTCCGAGATGCAGATCTGCTTCCCGCAGTGAAAATAGGCAGTCTAACAGGAAGCAAATAATTAAGGCATGAGCTTAAAAAGAAGTGGTAGGATTTTAACCTAGTTAAAACGAGTAGACGCGCGAAAGCATATGCGTTCATTATACGCCTCTTCTCTCTGGCATATGCATGTGCACGCAACCGCGTTTCTCGCTCTTCATCTTCACCCCCTCTCTCCACTCGGCGGCGCTACGCCCTCCTCCCATTGGCTACAGCTGGCGCGACGCTCCTCCGAACTAAGCCGAGCTTATCCGAGTTACTCCGAGGTTTTACAGAAGATTCTTGGTAGGAATTGACCCCGTTAAGTAGTGCTCTCGCACTAATAGTTGTAGGCCTTCGTCGACATGAATTCTTTCGGGGACCACATGCAACGTGGATAGCCTCTAATAGGCGAGGGAGCATTGTGTGATAGACTTTTTTTTTAAGTAGATAGGCGATGCTGGCGAAGAATGAAATTTCACTGAGGTGAGAAACATGCTTAAATGGGCGCTTAGTGACCAGCTCCTGAGAACATGCCTTGTATGCATGGTTTCCTGACAACCATGTGGTTCCTTTCAGTTCAGTCCTTGTCATGTCTTGGCAGTGTTACGATTGTTGAGAATTGAAAAACAGACGTGATGTTCCGGTTATCGTGCTTGCCCGGTGCATAACTGATGGGCGAATTTGTGCAACCGTGGGCGAATTGTTAACTAAAAAATTGGCGGTGGTTTAGCTCTGGTCAAACCTGGAGTGACGTGATAGCTAATGCTGGCCGAGTGGAACTTGGTCACGTGACCAACCACGTGACGAGCCACGTAATCAGCCACAGCTCCGCGCCGCCGGCAGCTGCTCCGCACCACGTGACAGCGTGGCGGCGCAGCCACAGAGTGGCAGGGCAGCCACCGCCATGGCGCCGCCACGCAGTAATGTAGCTATCGCTACAAAACTGCACCCTTTGCAATGTTTACCGAGAAAGCATGGAAAACGAAAGAACTGAAGAAAATGTGCACAAGCGCACATAAGGATATGCGACAAATCTGGGTAAGCAGTATTGGTTGTGCAGTTCGCTGCTACAATGATCGCCCTCCCGTTGAGGTTGTGAAAAGTATGTCGCCGTCATTTTTGCGTTCCAGTGCTGCGGGAGTTCCTCGTGGGTGTAGGCATGTGCAGGGTGGAAGTGAGTGGATCGATGGTGGGCAGGGCCCTCTGGAAGGTGGAGGTGGGTAACTGGTGGTGAGGTGGAGGTGGGTTGTTTTGTGGTGGGTGACTGCTTCTGGACAGTGAAGGTGGGTGGAGGATAAAGGTAGACAGGTAGTGGGTGGGGCCGTCTGGAGAGTTGAGGCGGGTGGTTAATGGTGGGTGAAGCTGCTGACGGTTGAAGGTGGCTTGTTTGGTGGTGGCTAGAAAATTGGGGGGGGGGGGGGAGGTGCAAGAGTTGACGAGTAGGGTAGCAGGCCTTCTGGGGGGTGGCGCATCAAAAAGCATCAGACGGACAGATTTTGACAAAGTGAACGTAATAACGCTAACGCATTAAAAAACAGAGAGAAATATGCATTGCCTACGTCCTCGGTATCAGAATACGTAGAAGCTTTATATATAAAAAAAACTCAATACGGGCGCAATGTTTTCTCCTTGCTCTCTAAAACCGTGGTCGTCCCATGCCACCACAACAACATAACACTTTAGCTAGGTGAGTCGCCATGACCTCCATGGTACCACATGAGGCGGAAACATCATTGCCCTGTGATGGAATTTCATCTTTTTTTTTGCAGCAAGCACAGTGGTTCCAGATAAATCCGGACGTAATGATGCACTGAGGACACGCTACGTCATCACACACATTGTATTGAGCGCTTCTTCTTAGTAACCTATTATAAAAGAGCCTCACGGCAAAGTCGCTCAAGCTGTCGCTTTATTTGATCCAGTCTGTTTAAGGCAAAAACAGACCGCATTATTTTTAGTTTCTGCGAGTAAAAGCGACGCGTCACTAACGAAATATGTTCGCATGCACCATGTGACTCTTTTTTTCTCTGCGCTAGAATTCGCATGTATGCACGTAATATAAACTCGAGGGTAAGTTTCGATCCTCCAGGAATTAAAAGCGGCCATTATCGAAAGACCTGCCGCGGTGGCACAGTGGGTAGCGTGCAGGGCTACTGATGCGGAGTTCTCGGGTTCGAACCCGACCGCGGCGGCAGCGTTTCGATGGAGGCGAAACGCTAAGGCGCCCGTGTACTGTGCGATGTCAGTGCACGTTAAAGATCCCCAGGTGGTCGACATTATTCCGGAGCCCTGCACTACGGCACCTCTTCGTTCCTTTCTTCTTTCACTCCCTCCCTTATTCCTTCCCTTACGGCGCGGTTCAGGTGTCCACCGATATATGAGACAGATACTGCGCGATTTCCTTTCCCCCAAAACCAATTATTATTATTATTATTATTATTATTATTATTATTATTATTATTATTATTATTATTATTATTATTATTATTATTATTATTATTATCGAAAGTGTTCGCAATGTACCCATGAAGATAAAACTAAACTGTGTATCCATAATGCTTAGTGTATACCTTAGATTTCATCAATTTCTTTTTATGCCTCAAAAAAAGTTCTGCATTTTGCCATCAAGGCATTCCGCTTTCGACCATAATATATGCGCTGGGCCTTTCTAGGAGTAATTTCAGAAATGAAGTTTATTCTGGTTATAAGAACATATACCCAATGTAGGCTGTAGGAAAGTGCGTGTTTAAGGCATCGAGCGTATATCATTTTCGTGACATTTGGTCCACAGCTCATCACTTTGTGCTACAAACTAAAAGCCTACGCGTGCAGCGCTTCCGACGCCCATTTTACGGGGTCCTTAAACGCTGCCTGTTTTGTCGATCGCCGGTCGTAAAGATAGCTGATATAAAACTTTTTATAGCTCTAACCTGCTAAGCAACTCGGTAACGCTCATTTCATGGGTTTCCTAAACCTTTTACCACAATTAGATTTTGGTTTTTTTGGCTTATTATACATCAAAATGGTAGAGTAGGAAATGTATTTTAGTAGAATAGTGGTAAACTCGTCGCAAGGTGCGCCCGAACGAAGTATTTTGTTGTTCCAAAGAGAATGAATTGTCGGTTGCATGCATTGGTGGCCGGGGACCCATATGATTGAGCGGTGAGTTGGATCGCAGTCGCGAGTACTGTGATGAAGAAATTGGTGAGCAAGTGGAGTGATCCAACCGAACTCAAAGTTACGACAGGCTCCGCGAGAGTCTGTGAGGATGAAATTAGAGTCCAATCGGGTGGCAACGAAGTGTCCACGGTACAAACGGCGTAGATATACTCAAGTAGGGTTTCGTATGCCCGATCTGGAAGGTTTGCCGACAGTTTTATTGTGACCTTATCCCTCCCGGGCGCCATCCCCTGCGCATTTTGGTAAGAGCCGCGCGAAGGTCTTGAAGCTGGAAAAGGTTATTCAGTTCCGGATTATCACTGCCTGCATACGAATAACCCTGCCCGCGTGGGTCTTGATCCTGATTGAGGTATTGTGAGCGTAAGACATTCGCTAGCTGCTCTGTGTTTCCTTGAAAGTTGTGTATCGCGTGGGCGATTGTGTTTCTGGGTTTCCGAGCGTGCTTGTGTAGGGTGTTGCCGGGAGTTGTTTTGCCGGCAGCGTTTGTACTTGGCTGCGCTCGAGAAAAAAAAATAATTGAAAACTGGTTTTGAGGAAAATAAAGGCGCAGTATACTTTATCACTTCTCAGGGGACACCTCAACTGCGCCGTGTGAGAAAAGGAGGAAGGTGGGAGTGAAAGAGTTATGGATTCATGGGGTTTAACGCACCACAGCGACTCAGGCTGTTAGCGACGCCGTAGTGGTGGGCTCCGGAAATTTCGACCACCTGGGGTTCTTTAACGTGCACTGACATCGTACAGTACACGGGCCTCTAGAATTTCGCCTCCATCGAAATTCGACCGCCGCGGCCGGGATCGAACCTGCGCCTTTTGGGCCAGCAGTTGAGTACCATAACCACTGAGCCACCGCCGCGGTCGCTGGGGCTGAAAGAAGAAAGAGAAGAGGTGCTGTAGTAAAGGGTTCTGGTAGGATTTCGACTCCCATTCTAATTTCTTTTTCCGGCTCTCAGTCAGCACGACATTGAAACATTACAGACATTGTATACTATTATGCACATTGAGCCATTGTTCCGTCTTCGATCTCCTAGTTAACAGGACCCCATTGAGCCATTGTTCCGTCTTCGATCTCCTAGTTAACAGGACCCCTGTCCTTGCGTCTTCCAATCTATCAGACTAAATCCTATTACCACTCCTTTTCCCGTCAAAACTTTCCTGGATCCAGAAATTAACCGCCTGTGTCTTGGCCACTCCCCCGCAGTGGGTATGTGCCATCATTGTTTGAGGCCGACAACAACAACATTTCGACCAGCTGGGGATCTTTAACGTGCACAAACATCGTACAGCACACGGCAGCCTTTTTTTTCGCCTCCATCTTAACGCGGGCGCCGCTGCAGGATTCGAATCCGGGTACTCCGGCTCAGTAGCCGAGCGCGCTAACCACTGAGCCACCGCGGCGGTAACTGTCTGGCTTCTCGGTGGACACCATAACCGTGAGAGGGATGAGAAGGAAGTGAAAAATTAAATATAGAAAGAGATGCTGTATGTGTGACGCCAATGCAAAGGTGTGGAGGAGTGTGAGAGGAATGGCGGAGAACGGAAAGGAAAAAAGCGCGAAGCAACGGCGCGCGCTGACTGCAGTCATCGCTGTGCGCTTATCACCGCTTCACAGTGATGAAACGGTGTAAAAGTGGTAGGCAGGCGTTCTCCTGTAACATTAACGTCCTAGAACTGGCGGCTCGGACCTACTTACACATGCCTCGTGTGTAGCCTCTACTTCCCCATTCTGTCGTTTTGGACTACTACATGTATCGGTGGGAATCCCTGGCCACGGCAGCCGCGTTTCGATCTAGGCGTAACGCAAAAGGCGCCCGCGTGCTCTGCGATGACAGTGCTTGTTAAACATCCCCAGGTGGCCAAAATTATTCCGAAGCCCTTTACTACAGCCCTCTTTCTTCTTTCACTCCCCTTCCTTTCCTCCCTCACGGCGCATTTGAGGTGCCCACCGAGGAAAAAGTGCACAAATACAATAAGTATGAAAAATAAATCGGCAAATGTACCAACTCGTCAGAACACGTAACAAAAGAGGAGCTACCGGCACAAAAAAGAGCATTGATGACTCAAAACATTTATAGAAATAATCAAGATTTCTATTAGAGCTGGTTGAGAACCCGGTGGATCTTTTGGCTGATGACGCAATTGCCGTTAACGCGCTGTCTTCATTTATCGCCAAAGTCAGTGGCGAGATTCTGACATTCCACTGTGCGACAAAAAAGAGGTAGGACTCCTTGCGCGGCCTAGGCGAGCTGAACAATGCGGCGCGCGGTAAATATGCTTTCGGGAGTACTGCTGGACGCTACAATGCAACGTATGCAAAAAAATAACAATCGTGCAAATATATGCCTTGCAAGATGTCGAAGATTCGAGGAAGACTCCAATGCAGATACACTTTGGTAACATGATTAAGGTGACAGTAGCAATCCGGCTGCTTTAATTCGTAGTGTTTTATCAACTAGCTAGATTTGTCTGGTGAGCGTACCACGCATTGGAGGCATATTCAAAAGAGGAGCTGATTAGCGTTGTTCCGGCGCGGTGCCTCGTTTCAGTATTAACGCAGCACGAATTAAACGTCGTTTAGGAAGGCAATTTTTTAAAATGATTTGCTTGTTAATCATTCCAGGTGAACATTACTTGTCAGACGAAAACTGAAAATACTCCCAGATATTCGATGCCCACATAAATTTAATTGTGTCGTCATTTATTCGCTAATTATTTTACATCCTTTCTGCAACGAGAGACAGTATAGCTTGTTTACTTTTTCTGCCGTTAATTTCCATTTGCAATGTTGAACACAACTTTGTTGGTTTCTCTATGTAGGACTAAAGTGTCATCACATTCATTGGTGGAGCTATATGCTTGGAAATTACACAGCAATCAGCGAAAAGCCCTCCACTATGACGCCCTACTTCTATCCCTCCGTCATCTTTCAGCTCAAGGCGCGGCTGAGGTGTCGATCGAGAAGTAAGACAGTTACTGCGTATTTAGTTCCTTCAAAACTCTTTTGGAGCGAAAAGCTCCACTTCTCGCATGCAAAGCTGAAGGTCCAATGGCGCTTGGATTTGACCTCTAACTGGAGGCTCTCCGGAGGTGTGGCTGTGACGTCAAACTACGTGACTTGTACTGCTTGTTCCGCCGCTGAGCCGACCGCCTCGCTCTCGCAGGTTGTGTCACTTGACTAACCACGTGATTCGCTCTTGCTGAACAAAGGCCAGCGCTCGCCGCCTAGACACCGCAGAGACATGAAGCCAGAACCGCGGCCACTGGGACAAGTTCTTCGACTGAGCACTGGAGGCGCAGGGCTGCTTCTAGCGATCCCTACGACATAGAGCGTCACGAAGCCACGTTGGCCAGAGATAAGTAGCGAAAAGTGGCTCACCCAGTTGATGAAACCGATCAAGAACGGGAGGCACGTCTGGAGAAGCAGCGGCACAGGCAAAAAAAGGGCCGCCACCGTCTGGAAGACGTTGAAGTAACGACCGTTAGCTGTCAATGTGGCCTAATTTCCAGTCATCCGAAAAGCATCCTGCAACCAGCGACTGCTGAAGAATTAGTTGTCCAGGGAAAGGAGATTATTCTTAGCATCTTAGGTTCAGATTTTTCGGACTAATTTATTCATATCACAAAAGAGGTGAGCCCCTTTTAGTGGCAAGTATCGGTACAAAACTATTGCTTTACGAAGTTACAGCTGACCAAAATTTGTTAGGATCGTTTTTAAGAGGTAAATTGTTATAGTGTGATATTCTTGCTTCGGTTTTTTTTTTTTCATCGGAGTCGCTGTAGGCGTAGAATGCTCGTTTTATTTATTCCAGTTGAGCGGCGCATTAGTTCGGGAAGTTACTGTTGTCGCTTTTTTGTTGTTGTTCTTGTTTTTCAAGTACATTTTGCATTCGTTAGACGCCCAAGAATTATTCATCTGTGCTTATTGCAAGTTTAGGGACGCAGGCATCCAGAGTTTATTTAAATTTAACACGAAATTAAAACCAGGCGCCGTATTTTCGACGCCGCATTTGATTTTTCATGTCGTTTGTATGTGACGTCAATCATGACGAAAGCAAAAGGAGGTTGAAACGAAAACGGCCAATCACTGACACCACCGGTCTGGGCGCGCGTGGCGCCGCTAGCCACCACTGTGGCGCAGCGTTGTCCTTTGCTACCTGGGAGCGACTGGCTTCAAGGACAAATTTTGATTTTGCTCCTCGCCCCTTCACTCTTTACCTTTTCAATCCTTTCATTCCTCTTCCCCAGTGCGGGGCAGCCAACCGGAACACCCTTCTGGTTAACATCCCTGCCTTCCCTCTTCCTCGCGTTATCTCTGCGATAAAGCGAGCGTGTGTTTAGCTGCAGCAGCTAACAAACACACACCACACGGCGCCAAATCGTCCAACGTCCAGCTTTTTTGCCGAGACTGGATTGGGGCCAATAAAGGTGCAGTAGGAGCAGTGAGCAATGGCTGATTACCTTATTAATGCAAATTGAAACGGACCATCACAAAATACGACTGCAGTTTTCATTGGTACTTCGACTCACGCAGTCACGACGAAAATCAACTGCAAAGCTGGTTGCAATGCAATACATTCTAGGCATGACCGCGCGTGCGTGCTTGTCACGGATCTCCCTGGAGAACACTCGGACCGAAAGAATGGACTAGGCGACGGGTGTACCCACACAAACGCACATTTAATACACCCTACGTGACACGCACACTAGAACACAAAACTAACAAACCTAACACAAAACAAAAATACTATAAATACACACGACCCGGGCACACTGCTACCACCGTCTACTATTAGCGTTCTACTATTAGCGGTCGTCGTTTTTGCTCACGGTTGGTTCGGTGCGGCTGCAGCGTTGTATGGGTCCAATAGTCGGAGTCGAGGCGGCGTTTGGCGTGCTTGGGCTGGCGTTGCTGGCGGCGTCGCTGGCTGTGTCGTATAAGCTCCCGGTCCAAGCGCCCGTGTAGGTGATGCCGGTGTTGTTGGCGTCGGGGGCATCACCCGGATCGGTGGCAACAGCGCTGGTGATACCCCTGGCCGTAGCAGGTGGTCGCGTCCTCCGTTGACTCCCCAGAACGGGCTCAGGCACGGCAGGCAGTCCACGATGCGATGCCGTAGAACGCGAGCTCACCGGAGCAGTAGCCGGCGTCGCACTCTTCCAGCCAAAGTGTCCCTGACCCGCCGGAGCCTCCACTTCCCTGCTGTTCCCCCCAGTGCCTCGCTCTCACTCGCCCTTTTATAGCCTCGGTGTTTGTCCACGTAAGCTTTGTCGTCGTCTTCTTCTCTCCACCAATCATCTCTCTCCACCTCACCGAATGCTTCTTCTTCCTCTTCTTTATTCTTCGGTTAATCCACGTCGTCTTCTTCACATCTCTTTCCTTTAAAATTTAATTTAGGCTCCTTAATATATGTGACAGTGCTCTAATATGTTTGCTGACTTTAGGGCTATAATAGCGAGGCAGACAGAAGCAGCATTGATCTGTCGTCGATTATTTCTGCCAGCACACGCGTAGATGCACGGTCAGGATTGTTGGTGAGCACGTGGTACAAGTTATCATCGGCACGTGTAGGTTCACGAACCGCCTCGGTTAGCTGATAAAGTTAAGTGACAAGGCGAAGACATTCGGCTTGGTTATTCTGAATGGTTGTGGAACTCTACCAGTTGAGATAGGCACAATTAAAATCACTGCACAGGAAAACAATAGACTTGAGAAATTTGAGAGGGATGTATTCTAACTCGATATTCAAGTAATAAAATTAATATCACCTTAAATATCATCTTAAATATCACCTTAAATTCCCCTTACATAACATAGGCCTCAAATGACTAGTTCGCTGCCTCAAGGGCGCGCCGGCACCCCAATCCGTTTTCGTATTTGCGTCAATGAATGTGACAGTCGGGTGAAATTTTTGTTTTGCCTAAAATTAGCCCTCGCCCACGTGAAACGACTGTGTCTTCATGAAAAGTTTACGCAGTGGGATTTCACAGTTAGGGATATAATCCGAAGGCCAAGTTTAGGTGGCAAAAATTACATCTCCTTAGAATGTGTAGTACATGAAGGTGTTGAGAGCGTGAGGCTTTTTAAAAAAGCATGCTGAAAAATTTTTGCAAAGCAGCCGAAATGTTACTGAAATCACAACATTCGCAAGAACATAACTATTCATAATCGTTATTAAGTTATAGGAAATCACTCCATCATTTGAGATTAGCAAGGAAAGTATAGTCGAACCACAGAAAAATCTTAACAGGGCGCAAGGGGTCGTTCCAAGGAAATTGCAATCAAAAACTTAAATGAACCAAGTCAAATTCTGCCATATGTTCCCAAATTCGTACGATCCGCATTGCGCCTTCTTCGGCGGTGAAAAGGTTAACTTATACCACATGGCTACCACAGACATCGCCACCATCTGCCATAACCCCACCATCACCACCATCTGCCATAGACATGACCACCACCCGTTTAGCAAACACAGGCCTCCGCTGTTCTCAAAGTAAATCGGAACTCTTGCAGCTGAAACCCCTTCCCAGTGACCCCCCATTGAACTGCACATGTACGGGAATCCAGTGCCCATTGTGTCTGAGGTGAAGATTCGCGGACTTCTCATTAACAACACACTCGATGCAACCGCCACCCTTCAGCTCTTGCAAAGACAGACCAAACACGTCGCTGCACTAATTAGGCGGGTGGCAGCACGCAATCGTGGGCTGTCTGAACGCGAGACCCTCAATATGACAAATGCATTAATCATTAGCCGCATTACATACCACCTCTCATACCACATACTCACTCAGCACCTAACACAGCAGGCAGACATCCTAATACGCACGGCTGTCACCTCCGCCCTACGTCTTCCACGGACGGTTAGCATGGAACGTCTCCTGGCCACTGATAGCCACAATACCGTGATCGAATTAATAGAGGCTCTTCGCACCAACCAATTAGTCCGCCTGGGTCGCACGGAAACAGGACAACAGCTACTGCGACAGCTCCATCTCAATCCACCCATTTCCGCCCCAACCAGTCCTACACCTTACGTGATTTCTCTGCGCACGCAGGATCACATATACCAGAAGCCCCTGCCGCGCAATATGAGCGCTAGCCTCCAGCAGGGTAGGCGGCAGGCTCGAGCGAGCTATTACACCAAAACGTACAGCAACCGCTCCGGTACCCTTTATGTCGACGCGGCAGAAAATTCGAAAGTAGGATTTTTCACGGCAGTTGCAGCCTATGAAGACGGCACAGTGGGGGCCGCCGCCACTATCCGAACTAATTTGCTTGCAGAGGCGGAGGGTGCCGCCATCGCACTTGCGCTGGCCCACTCCACCAGTGACAAGAACATAGCCGAAATTTGCCCAGGTTCCCAGACCGCATACCGCCACTACCTAAAGGGCGTGGTGACGCTCGCCATACATCGTATTCTTGCCACAGCCACCTCTCTCGACCGAACGGTTACTCTGTCGTGGATCCCTGGGCATGCCTCTATCCCCGGTATTGAGAGCGTTCATGCGCTGGCCCGAGAACACTCCTCCCAGACCCCGGACGATCAGGCACCCAACCCTGCGCAAGAGGTCCCATCGGTCCTTTATACATATCATCAAATCACCACATTCTACAAACAGCCGCATGACATTGCCACCACCCCACAGTACCTTTTCGCCCTTATCTAGCGCAACGTGGCGACAATTACAGACGGGCTGCTCCTTTATTTCACCCTACCGTCTCTCATGCTTTCACCCCACTTTTCCTCCCTATTGTAACACCTGTGGTGTGCCCAGATCCACACTTTTTCACTACCTTTGGGAATGTCCTTCCCCAGAGGCAGTACCCCCCATCCCCAATCCCACTCATTCTTTCTGGGAGGCTGCTTTACGGACAGCTCAGCCCGCCGGCCAGAAATGGCTGGTGAATCGGACTTTATGTGAAGCACAAGTCCGTGGACTCCTCGACCAGTAGGGGACTACCCTGGAAGATTTTTGTTTCGTCTAGTAAAAGTTGTTTCTATCAATCCATCCATCAATCCATCTGTCCGTCCGTCCGTCCGTCCATCCGTCTGTCCGTCCGTCCGTCCGTCCGTCCGTCCGTCCGTCCGTCCGTCCGTCCGTCCATCCATCCATCCATCCATCCATCCATCCATCCGTCCGTCCGTCCGTCCGTCCGTCCGTCCGTCCGTCCGTCCGTCCGTCCATCCATCCATCCATCCATCCATCCATCCATCCATCCATCCATCCATCCATCCACCCACCCACCCACCCACCCATAGGCATAGCAGAACAATCCAGGAATTTCAAGAATCAATAACCCAAAAAACTGATGAGTGGGAAGTGGGGCTGTCCAGATCTGCAGGTTCCAAAGACTAGATTCCGCTGGTGAACCGGGCACGAGCGGCGGCAAAAGCCAATGGGCTGCTGGAATGAGGGCCCACCCAACATACCGCGTTTTCCTCTATGCCGAATAAACGTTTTCGCACTTTCTTACAGGAATCAAGACACTTACTGTGGCCTGAACGGGGCATTCAATCTGAAGGCAGATCTTTGTTCTTGCCTGCTTCGACAACACTTAGTGTTCGCACTGTAAAGAAAGGTGTGTCCTTGAAAGTGCATCTGGTTAAACCGTAGGGTGCAATTCTCGTTTTCTCTTCGGTTTTCCAAGGCATGCAGCGCAGCTTCTTGCCTTCTGGCGGCATTTAGTGGGAGAAATAGTCCATCTACACCCACATTCAATTGTTCTCCAATCCGTAACTGTTACGGAGAACCTCTATTTAGGATTTAAAATTTAAAAATTTTACATTCAATGGACGACGAATGCCGACGTGACTTAGTTTATGCGCTATGCACGCGCAATGACACCATTTCATTTTTTTTAGATGAGAGGAGAATAATTCCTTTATAATGCGTTCAGATTCACCATAACCCTCGTGTTCTTCTTCAGGAACGTTGTGAAGATTCTTTCTGCTCATGGTCTTCACTTGTTTTTAAAATGCCTGACATGGTTTCTTCGACATACTTTTTTACGGCTTCAACATTAATATCCTGATTTTGGACACACTGCCTATACTATTTTCATTGCTGCTGACCGGAGCTTTCATGCTCATCATGCTTTCTTTAATGGTAATTAGGGCCGCTGCGGTCGCAGTGTGACATTCTCTCATGTCAGAACATCTTCGTTCTTTGGCCCGGGGTTTGCGTCAGTATCCCTGGTACACGGCAGCAACATTGCAAATCATGACAGCCGAATAGCAGAGGGCCTTTAGCATGCAACGCGAATATGTTTCGAGTTGGACGACCAAAAAGCTGCAATGGCTGTGATTAACTGCATAGATCTTATTTCATTGCCGAACGTCATTTCGTTTCTTACAAAAGACTATGCTATATATAAAAGGCTTGTATTAAACCCCAGAAATAAAAACATGATGTTCTTCAGTCTCGCTATTTCAAAGGCTATGAGTACCACTGAAACTTACACCGGCGCAAACACTTTGCATAACTAGGTTGATGCTATACGCGAGATTAGAAGCACAGTTTCAAATGTTTATAGCAATAGCTGTGATTAATTGCATAGATCTTATTTCATTGCCTAACATCATTTCGTTTCTTACAAAAGACTACCCTGTTTAAAAAAGGCTTGTATAAAACCCCAGAAATTATAAAATGATCTTCTTCAGTTTCGCAATTTCGAAAGGTATGAATACCACTGAAACTTACACCGGCGCAAGCACCTTGTATAACATGGGTGATGCTATACACGAGATTAGAAGCACATTTTCAAATGTTAATTGCAATGACTGTGATTAAGTGCATAGATATTATTTCTCTCCATCACGTCATTTCGTTTCTTACAAAAGACTATGCTATTTACAAAAGGCTTGTATTAAACCCCGGAAATTATAACATGATTTTCTTCAGTCTCGCTATTTCAAAGGCTATGAGTACCACTGAAACTTACACCGGCGCAAACACTTTGTATAACTTGGTTGATGCTATACACGAGGTTAGAAGCCCAATTTCAAAGGTTTACTGCCTGAAGCCGTATTTTGTAACAATTAAACGATTGTCGTTGGTGCGCTTGTGTGAACAGCCGCTACTCACCAAAACCGGCGACTTATACTGCTTCTTATCTGCGGTCTCGACTTCAAGGGTTGGAGGTACCATAGCTAGAGAAAGCATATAATGAGTAGTAAGAAGAATGGTTAAAAAATGCTTGCCCTGGCTGCATTTCTGAGTTTCGGAACAATTTGAATATATATATACAGTTTCAGTTATATATAACTAGGATCCTCCTATGTTTCCGGCTAAAATCCGGTCTCCCCCGTTTACTGCACCACGAGGACAAATCTGAATAAACTCTACAGATAAACTATTCAATGAATAGTTTTTATTTTACGAACCAAACCGGGCAGGTCAGTCACAGGGCGGAGGTGCTGAACATGAGAATGATGAAAACACTTCCTTTTGCGTACCTGTCGTTGCTACACTTTTTAATAAAAGTGTGAAAAAAAAACAGCGCATCATGCATGTAGCGCACAACAACGAGCATCAATAGTAAATAGTTCTTGCTGGAAAATATAACCCAAAAAACCTTAATCATGAAACCCGCCGCGGTGGCTCAGTGGTTCCAGCGCTCGTCTACTGATCCGGAGTTCCCGGGTCCGATCCCGACCGCGGCAGCTGCGTTTTTATGGAGGCAAAACGCTAAGGCGCCCGTGTGCTGTGCGATGTCAGTGCACGTTAAAGATCCCCAGGTGGTAGAAATTATCCCGGAGCCCTCCACTACGGCACCTCTTTCTTCCTTTCTTCTTTCACTCCCTCCTTTATCCCTTCCCTTACGGTGCGGTTCAGATGTCCAACGATATATGAGACCGATACTGCGCCATTTCCTTTCCCCAAAAACCAATTATTATTATTATTATTATTATTATTATTATTATTATTATTATTATTATTATTATTATTATTATTATTATTATTATTATTATTATTATTATTATTATTATGCGCCAGTACATACCTCTGCACACTCCTACTCGCAGCAAGTTTTCGTTCTGGTTTTCCAAGGAACTTAGAGCAGCGCTGAAACTTAAGGAGCGGGCCCACCAAAAAGCGAAACGCCCTGGGCTGGATACATGGGCAGATGAATTTCGCCGCTTGCGTTCCCTTTGCAAACGCCTGTACAAGCGCGATCATGAGTCCTATCTTGAATATTTAGATAATAGTGCCTCTAATCGTCCTACTGAATTCTGGTGATACGTTCGCAAGCGTTCGAATAAATCTGATAGTCATATTCACTTAGTTGACTCTCATGGGAATGAAATCGGAATGTCGCTTACGGCTTTGCTCAACACTTTTCCTCCGTGCACAAAACTCCACGTTGCAATTCCGTATGCCTTCCAGCTGGCGCACCTAATTCCGTTCCTCTTGACGAGAAGTTAGTAAGTGAGAGTCTTAAGTGTTTGAAACCATATTGTCCCCTGGACCTGATGGCATTCCAGCCGCCATAATAAAAGCCTTCAATAGTACCTTCGTCCCTGGTTTAACCACGATATTTAATAACTGTTTGAAAAATTCTGCCCTTCCCCGCGTGAGGAAAACGGCGCGTGTTTTCCCTGTCTTCAAATCAGGAAACAAATCTGATGTTTCGAACTACCGCCCCATTTCTCTTCTTTGTGCAACCTCTAAGCTTTTTGAATTAGCTTTGCACAAAGTACTTTCCTTCCACCTCAAACATGTAACCATACATAATCAGCATGGTTTCATAAAAGGTCGTTCTACTACAACTAATCTTGTGACTTTTATGATGTATACATCAGCTGAAGTCCTTCAGAGGAGTCAGGTAGACGCTGTGTACTGTGATTTGAGCAAAGCTTTCGACTTTGTTACTCACTCATTACTTCTTCAAACGCTTCTGCTATTTGACATCGACGTTTCAATTGTAGCCCTCCTACGCAACTATCTTCTTGATCGGTCCTGTTTTGTCAGTGTAAATGGACAGACCTCATTTGTTTACACTCCAACCAGCGGAGTTCCTCAGGGCTCGGTATTAGGCCCGCTTCTGTTCTCTGTTTTTATCAATGACGTTTCCTCCGTGGTCAAGAACTCCTAGTTCCTCCTTTATGCGGACGATATAAAAATGTTCAAGGCAATACATACTCTTCATGATTGCTTGTCATTACAATCGGACATATCCGCCTTCTCTTATTGGTGCTTCAAGAATGGGCTCACTCTCAATTCATATAAAACCAAGATTGTCTCATTTACGCGTAAAACGCACAGTCTTCTCTACTCTTATTCTGTGAATGGTAGGCCGCTGCCCAGGGTTGATGAAATTAATGACCTCGGCGTACTTTTCGACCGTAGCCTCAGCTTCTCCTCTCATACAAAACGCATTGCTCTACGGGCTATGCGTACACTCGGCTTCATCTGCAGGCTTTCGAGAGAGTTTCGAGCCCCACTTCTTTTCTTAAAGCTCTACCTCTCCATATGCTTGCCGCTTTTGGAATATGCGTCTGTTGTTTGGAACGGCACTTGCCAGTCGAACTGTGAAAAAATTGACAGAGTTCAGCTAAAGTTTTTACGCATATTTCAACATCGGTTTCCTTGCAAAACTTCCAACTACTTCAAACAGCCGGCTTATGGCTCTTGGGGTGGTGAACACTTTCCGGGAGCTCCGGGAGGCGCACCTTACAAACCAGTACACGCGCCTGTCGCTAACGGAGTCGGGTCGCCGCCTTCTTGCTCGACTCCATATCCAACACACCCCTCCAATGGAAGACAGGTTTCGCATCCCGGAACTGTGGATACGTGCCCTCCACGTGCGGCCTCTTCCAGCAAACATGTCACACGAAGACCATAATGGTCGGCGCCTGGCACGAGCGGAAGCGCTAGCCCGATATTATGGCAACAAAACAGGTGTCTACTACGTGGACGCCTCCGGCCCTCACCACGGGGGATGGTACACGGCCGCGGTAGTTCACAACAGCAACACAGTTAACGGCCTAACTTTCAGAGCCCACAGTGTAAAACAAGCAGAAGAGGTCGCGATTGCTCTCGCGGCCTCACATTCCAATTCAAAATACATAATCACCGACTCGCGAGGGGCCTGTCGGAACGTCGAACAAGGCTGCACTCCCTTCCTAGCCTATCGAATATACCAAAATTGCATACGGGATACGGACCCGCACACCGTTACCTCATATGGGCCCCTGCTCATCAGGGGTTGGCAGGAAACGAGGCAGCAGACGCAGCCGCCCGCGCGCTCTCTCACCGGGCTGTTTTCTCCTCCTTATCCGATCAGGAACCCGATTTTAATCCGGTCTATACATTCAAAGATATTACAACATATTATCAAAATTGTCATCGCCTTTACCCTAGTCCATGTAAAGGCCTGAAGAAGGCGGATGAGCGGCTCCTTCTCCGCCTTCTCACCAATACATTGCTGTGCCCGGCAGCGCTAAAACATTTTGACCCCTCCTTTAGTGGCAGCTGCCCACACTGTAGTGCAGTGTCCTCTGACACCTATCACATGGTTTGGGCCTGCCCCTCCAACCCCGCTATTCCCCCCATCCCCAACCCAACCCGGGAGGACTGGGAGGCGACCCTGCTCGGCTGCCACGACTTACAGGCCCAACAAGCCTTAGTCGGGCGCGCCCGGGCGGCGGCAACCGCCACTGGGGTCCCATACTAGGGACCTCCACCTAGTGCTTGTACGGATCGGTCCCTTACGGGCTGATCCAAACAAACCTCCTATTCATCCGTAATAAATGTTTTCACCACCACCACCAGCTCTCGTCCCAGACGGAGTAAGCCACTGCAGCTTCCTTCTCTTAGCTGTCGTCGCGTGAGGGCAGATATAATTTTCTTGTATAAACTTCTTTATGGTCACATTCTATGCCCTCAGCTCCTAGCGCGTATCATTTTGCGTGTACCGCGAAAGAGCCTAAGGGAATTCAGACCATTCCAAGTTTCTGCGCTCCTGCACTCCCTCTCCCCTCTGGACAGAATGCAAAAGTTGTTTAATTCTCTTTGTCCTCACCTTGACCTATTCGAAAATTCTCTCCCTTCCTTTATATTGGATGTCCGTGACATTCCACTTTGAGCACTCTTTTTCTCATACATAAATTCCCCTTTCATGCATTTTGTCTTTACTACACTTGTGCATTTGCACCGGTATTATATTGTTTTTTTTCTCCATAATTGTTCATCACGCCTACTTGTTTTCATTAATATTATTTCTTTAATACGGTGTACTCACGCCTGATTGTCTGTAACGCGTTCACTAATTACATTTCTTATTGTGCATGATTGTATTTCCAGCTTGTATTTCACAGGTTTCTTATTCGTTCATATTAGTATTGGCTTTATTCTTGTTTGTATTTTGCTATATGCTGTACTTGGCTGTTATCGGTCGTTCTTGTGTTCATTCTCTTTGTTTATTGTTTCCTTAGTTATCTATATGTCTGTTGCCTGTTCTAGCTGTTTTCATTCACCGCTGCTCTCGCTGTTTTAATAATAATAATTGGTTTTCTGGGGAAAGGAAATGGCGCAGTATCTGTCTCATATATCGTTGGACACCTGAACCGCGCCGTAAGGGAAGGGATGAGGGAGGGAGTGAAAGAAGAAAGAGAAATAGGTGCCGTAGTGGAGGGCTCCGGCATAATTTCGACCACCTGGGGATCTTTAACGTGCACTGACATCGCACAGCACACGGGCGCCTTAGCGTTTTTCCTCCATAAAAACGCAGCCGCCGCGGTCGGGTTCGAACCCGGGAACTCCGAACCCGACCGCGGCGGCTGCGTTTTTATGGCTGTTCTCTTGTTTTCGCTTTTTTGCTTCATGCTTGCTGTCACGCCAAGTTTATATGTCTTTTTTTCTATCGCCTTGACTGCTGCATTACCTCCCCTGAGTGTCTTCCTTTGTGGTGAAATAATTTTTAACATTTTGCGCGTGTGAATGGTGTACCAGCACCAAGACCTTTGGGTTGTTCCTGGGCACCGAAAAATTTATTATTATTATTATTATTATTATTATTATTATTATTATTATTATTATTATTATTATTATTATTATTATTATTATTATTATTATTATTATTATTATTATTAAACTGATGCGATAGCACTAATAGGCTCATTTTCCTACTTCGGGCATACGTAGTACTTACCTACGTCCCTGAAGCCTACTTTGTGGACGGCGGCCCTCCTGCCCACCGGGTTGTGGGCAAGCTGCCAGGTGCGTACACCTAGCAGAGCTTCACTAGTTTGAAAGGTACATCTCGGTGAAGGTCTCAGAATGAAATTCGCTTAGGAATGCATTTAGTCGAAGTCCTTTGCGGTAAAGGCCTTTAAGTCAAATGCCTTTATGTTAAAAGCCTTGAGGTTGAAAACCTTCATGGTAAATTCCTTCCAGGTAAAGAACTTTATGACAAAGGCCTCTAGGTCAAATGCCTTTAGCACGAGAGGACCTTAAGTGCTCACCGTAACTGGTGCTGCTGAACGATATTCCGCCCTTAGCCATGCTAAACCATCTGCTATTTTTGTAGCGAAAGCTACACTAGGCTAGTAGTGGTTTATTTGTAAAAAAAATCGTAATTAAAAGGAAGAAAAAGATTTTTGCTAGCCCCGGCATCTGCCATCGCAACGGAAGCACCAGAGCTCTGGGGCAGCGGAAATAAAGGGATAGCAGGCTAGTCCAACGTTTTTAGATAAGGACAGTCGGAAAACTTGCCCCCGGGATGCGACCCGATTTCCGCTGCCGCTTTCATCTCTATAGGGTTAAGACGGTACCACGTTAGTTTTCTTGGTTTTCTCTTCGCCGCCGCTACGCCAATTGGCTGCGCTTGGTCACGTGGACAGTCAGTTTTCTGCATAACTGGTCTACGCTGCCTCACGCCTCGCATCGTCTGCGCCTGGCGCGGCTGCTTCAAGCCGAGCTCGTCTACGTACTGCAATGCTCGCGTGCGCTCTACGCCTGCGGTACGAGAGGCCAGGATGCTCGCGGTTGATCTTTTGGCTGTAGATCTCGGCCGAAACTTAAAGCTCTTCGTTCCACGGTTCCGAGCGGTAAAATCACTGAAATACGACGTGCCGCTTACCCCCCCCCCCCCCCCCCACCCGGCCCTAGTAGTTTGGTTTCCTCGCGTGTGTAATATTCGGTTTTGCAAAGTAGACTGTAAACTTTCCTCTATTGATTAGATCACTAAAAGTTGAGTGTCTGAAAACGCTAAGGCGCCCGTGTGCTGTGCGATGTCAGTGCAAGTTGAAGATCCCCAGGTGGTCGAAATTATTCCGGAGCCCTCCACTACGGCGCCCCTTTCTTCCTTTCTTCTTTCACTCCCTCCTTTACCCTTCCCTTACGGCGCGGTTCCGGTGTCCAACGATATATGAGACAGATACTGCGCCATTTCCTTTCCCCAAAAAAACCCAATTATTATTATGTAAATAAAACCTGACAAAAGCTTAAAAGACACTAAATGTTTTTCTTGTCTTTTTTCTTGCGGCATACCCACTCTTAATTTTTTTCTTCAGCCACTTTCCCTGTTTTCGAGATGAAAATATAATCGTCCTGGCGGCTGGGGCATTTTTTATAAGCAAACTGATCGATACTGTGAGCACGGTAGCTCTACATGAATGCTTATCAAATACGCATGTGATAAGCTGCTTGCCAACGCGTCTTCAACGTGCCCGGCTAAGGTTATGGTTATAAATGCTACTAAGCCGTCTTGTTTCATTATTACAAAAGAGATGAGGGCGCAACTTAAGTTTCTATTCATAAGAAATACGCTTCTGTACGCACGCGCCGCCGCGGTGGCTCAGTGGTTAGGGCGCTCGACTACTGACCCGGAGTTCCCGGGTTCGAACCCGACCGCGGCGGCTGCGTTTTTATGGAGGAAAAACGCTAAGGCGCCCGTGTGCTGTGCGATGTCAGTGCACGTTAAAGATCCCCAGGTGGTCGGAATTTTTCCGGAGCCCTCCACTACGGCACCTCTTCCTTCCTTTCTGCTTTTACTCCCTCCTTTATCCCTTCCCTTACGGCGTGGTTCAGGTGTCCAACGATATATGAGACAGATACTGCGCCATTTCCTTTCCCCCCAAACCAATTATTATTATTATTACGCACGCGAGTCACCATCTGCTGACGCTCCTCAAGCTGGAAGTAGCAGACGACGCGCCCATCCCAAAGCGACCGCAGCGCCAGCGCTTAGGCGGCAACCGTTTCGGTCCGCTCTGCTCCTCAGCGCGTCGCCGCGGTTTTCCAACTGCCCTTATCTAAAAACGTTGGGCTAGTCACCACCTGGCGATCTTTAGCCTGCAATGACATCGCACAGCACACGGCGCCTTAGCATTTCGCTGCGTTTCGATGGAGGCGAAATCCTAAGGCGCCCGTGTGCTGTGCGATGTCAGTGCACGTTTAAGATCCCCAGTTGGTCGAAATTATTCCGGAGCCCTCAACTACCGCACCTCTTTCTTCCTTCTTTCACTCTCTCCTTCATCCCTTCCCTTACGGTGCTGTTTAGGTGTCCAACGATTATGAGACAGATACTGCGCCATTTCTTTCCCCCAAAACCAATTATCATCTTACCTCTCCCCCTATCCTTTCTTACTGCCCCTTCACTTTTTTATTTTATTCATTCTGCCTGCTATCCTTTAATTCCGCTGCCCCAGCTCATGTGCCTCCGCAGTGATGTCAGATGCCGGGGCTAGCAAAAATCTTTTCCTTCCTATTGATTTTTATTTTTTTAATTTTTGAAACAGTGCTACTTCTAGTACTACTACAAGGGGTCCAGTGACCCAGGGAGCCAGTTATGCGACCTTACTTTCCTCAAAATCATCGGCGTCTAGAACGTAGTCAACGCCAACGCTAATAAGCACAATGAACAACAACTTTCGCGTTATATCCTGAATTAGCTCAGGTAATTCATATTCTTTTTTAAATATGTTTCTGAGGGGACAAAAAAAAGGCACCTCTATCGTCAAACAGCTGAGATACCAACGGCAAGGCCACAGTCAAAACTGCCGCACTACGTGGAGCTGTGACCAGTGGTTTAATCTGCAAATCGCCATATACTTTTCAAGGTAGGCCTCTGTAAAGCACTATAATGTAAAGGGTGATCGCTCGATTATACAGCAATGAACCCGAAGGCAAGTGAAATACCCCCATTCACTCTCTGTGCCTTCCTGGCTGCCAGAGTAGGAACAAGAGACCGCAATTTTCGTGATTTTCCTTCAAAGCCTGCATGCCAAATGCGCTCTAGAGTTGCGAAAACGAGGCATCTATAGCAAAACTGCTGTTTTAATCAGCGTCATAAACAGTGACATAATAGAAGTTATAAAGCTCACACTCAATCACAGCGAACAACGATTGGCTCAAAAAAGCGAGCCGGAAATGTAAAAAAAAATAATGAGGGCACCACTTCCACCCCGGCGATCGGAGGCACCGAGGAGTGGCCCCGTGCGTGTGCCGCTTCCCCTGGACACGGTCGCTAGACACTCGAACTTGAACCAAGGGCTCCGTTCTGCCTCCGGGTGTAGAGGAGACAAGGGCCACAGCACGGTCTCCTCGGCCATGGTGCCGGGCGGTTCTCGGGCGACCGCAACAAGCTGCCAAATTTCAGGGCAACGTCGCCACGAGTCGAGCTGGCGGTGACACATTGGTGGCGGTATCCCGACCGTCGCCAAGGCCCGGCCCAATGCACTGAGGAAAGCAGAGGCTTTCGAATCCCCTTCGGCAGGCTTGAGTCGCCTTCGACATCTGCATCCTAGACAGGTACCGGCCGGGCAGCGTCGATGCAGGCCCGCAGCAGTCGAGTCTGCGCTGGCGGCCGACGACTCCAAGCCGTGTGACACCGAGGCCTAGGTGCGTGTCGGCCGTCACACCGATGGCCCACTGTAGCTGCAGCTCACCGTAGCTGCTGGTGGAAAGGACCATCTTGGGCGGTCACTGCCGGGTGCCACCGCAGAGGAAGCAGCAAAGTATCGGACGAAATCTCGGTCCTTTCCGCAGAACTGTGACACTCCAATCGGGCTGGGCCGAGTCTTCAACAAGCGGCTTCTGAGGCGTCCGTGCTCAGTAGTTCGCGAAAGCTCGAGGAGCGCGGACGCGAGAGAGGCAGTGCCTTCTTCTTCTTCTGACTGCTTCTTACACGTGAAGAAAATTGTTGTTTGAGTAAAGGAAATAGAGAGATTTAGTTTCACGTACGTAGAGGGTTCACGTACGCAAACGTGAGAAGTCTACGTAGCCTGCACGAAGGTGGTTTGAAACCCTTATAGTTCGAAACAGCCGCGCGTTACGCCTAGCGCCATCTACTAAGAAACACAGGCACTGGTTGTAGCCTAAATCATCCAAGACAAGTCATTAAGCGAAGTCATTCATAGCGAGACCGTTGCTATGACGACGACCAACGCTACTTCGTCAGGCTTAGCAGCTGAAAAATCGCCCTTCTGTCTGAAAAACAAAAGCTTTTTGTCGCTTGAAACCTTATGCGAGGGTAAGAATGGGCAAATAGAAGGCGAATACAGCAGTTTAGAACACCATATCGCCTCGAGGGATTAGCGACGAAGCTGTTATCGCCGTGAAGCGGCGGGCAGGGCGCCGCCATGTTTGCCAACGCTACGTACGCAAGCAACGCAAAGACCGCAACGTAAAAATCCGAATCTAAGATGAAAGGAAGGAGGAGGTGCCGTAGTGGAGGGCTCCGGAATAATTTCGACCACCTGGGATTTTTAACGTGCACTGACATTGCACAGCACACGGGCGCCTTAGCGTTTTTCCTCCATAAAAACGCAGCCGCCGCGGTCGGGTTCGAACCCGGGAACTGATCCGGAGTTCCCGGGTTCGAACCCGACCGCGGCGGCTGCGTTTTTATGGAGCAAAAACGCTAAGGCGCCCGTGTGCTGTGCGATGTCAGTGCACGTTAAAGATCCCAGGTGGTCGAAATTATTCCGGAGCCCTCCACTACGGCACCTCCTCCTTCCTTTCATCTTTCACTCCCTCCTTTATCCCTTCCCTTACGGCGCGGTTCAGGTGTCCAACTATGTATGAGACAGATACTGCGCCATTTCCTTTCCCCAAAAACCAATTATTATTATTATTATTATTACGTACGTGAGACTCGCGCATAGCCTTCGCGTTCTGCGCATGCGCACTGGTCACCCGTAAGAGCTCTACGTACGTGAAGCCTCTACGTACGTGAAACTAAAACTCTCTAATGGCGCTATATATATGTGTGTGTGTGTGTTGTATAGAAAGATCAGTTTTGAAGTTACAACGATCTTCCTATCTTCTTAAGGAGTTGGCATTGGCGCACATGTCCGACACGTGAAAGCTCACTGCGCCGCTGATTCCACCTTGACTTCGTGCCGCAGAGGCTCCAGATGACGGAAGTCACCTGCCCTGTCTGCATTTTATTCTATTTATTTGTTTACTCTTTTTGGTCGGCGGCACGCGAGTGCATGCATCTGTAATTCCTATCTGTTCGGCAATTCCGCCACCTTCTGTTTCTGTGCACCTTAGTCGTCGCCGCTATGCCGTTGCCTTGAGGGGCGCCTATTCTCCCCTCCCGCTCCTCATTTTTCTTTTTTCTTTCTCCTTTTTTTCTGCCGGCTCCCCGCGGCTTCTCGATGGGCGGCGGGCGACAGTGAGTTTTCCTTTTAAAGCGGAAGCTTTCCTGGCCGCGAACTTGCGATTTCGCCGGGGCGGTGCTCCGAGGTGGCACATGAGGTCACAACGCGCGCCTCCCCACTCTCGCCCCCTAGTCACTACTGCGCATGCGCCACTAGTAGCACCGAGCCACAGGTGTTCCGCCGCTGCACAGCGCCGCGTCTTTCCTCAAAATCCAACTTTCAATTTTCAGTTTCGCTATCTCTTCTTTCCCTCCCTCCCTTATCCCTTCCTTTACGGCCCGGTTCGGGTGTCCGCCGAGATATATGAGACGGTTACTGTGCCATTTCCTTTCCTCAAAAACCAAACAAAATAAGTGAGCCTACGGCGGTCATAGAGTTCACTGGCGTTGACAACTTTGCAAAGGCCGTTCATTTTCACGAAAGGAAAGGCGCACAACCGCCTCCGTAGGTCAGTGGAGACCTAATCTCGATTTCATGCATGTGGCGTGGATCAAAAGCCTGCTTTGATTGCGTTTCTCACAGTGGATAAGCAGCGCGCGATAAAAAATTAAACATTCCCCTATGTACCTAGGTTTCGGTCACTGTTGGGTCCCTTCGTAAGTTTGTCAAACGAGCCCCTCATTTCCTTTACCTTGTCTGCTAATAGCTTAACGAGGGTCTCGGTTCTGGCAGTCTTGATGCCATAGGTAGCATAAGAGGGCTTCGCACAGTTTCCGCCCTCGCCGTTAGATGACGTTCCACGTCACATTCGCGGTATTACAGGACGTGCTACGTCCGCCGCAATGTACGAGGGTGGCGCTGGTGAACACTCTCAAGGTACGCTTACACCCAATAAACATAAATACCCACGAGAGCAGCAGATTGGACAGCCGTCGCCGTAGCTCAGTTGGTAGAGCACCGGACGCGATGTTTGGAGGGCGTCTCTTCGGATCTCACCGGCGGCATGGTTCTTTTTTCTGCTGCTTTATAAGTAATTTTCTTTAAGCGATAGATTAATCCTAGTATTATTATCCCACTGATCAGCACAACACATTTAAAAAAAAGATTAAACATTCCCCTATGCACCTGCAGACAAGGTAAAGAAAATGAGGGACCCTCGGCGGGCACCCGAACCACGCCGTAATCGGGAAGGGAGGAAGGCGGGAATGAAAGAATAAAATAGGAAGAGCTAGGTGCCATAGTGGAGGACTGCGGAATAATTTCGACTACCTGGTGCCTAAGGGCACTGACATCGCACAGCATAAGGGTAGCGTTTCGCCGCCATCTATACCCAGTAAAAATAATAATTGGTTTTTGGGGAAAGGAAATAGCGCAGTATCTTCCTCACACCTCGGCAGACACCTGAGCCGCGCCGTAAGGAACGGGGTAAAAGAGGGACTGAGAGAAAACAGGAAGAGGCGCCGTAGTGGAGGGCTCCGGAATAATTTCGACCACCTGAGATCTTTAAGGTGCACTGACATCGCACAGCACACGGACGCCTTTGCGTTTCGCCTCCATCGAAACGCTGCCGCCGCGGTCGAGTTCGAACCCGGGTACTCCTGATCAGTAGCCGAACGCCATAACCACTGAGCCACGGCGGCATACTGTGGTTTCTGCGCGAATTTTATTTCGAAATATAAAACCTGACTTTTATCCCTAGAATTTCGAAGAAAATAAAACTCGAAATCCAGGGGCCCAATATTTATTAAGTATACCCTCAGCGACGTTAAGGCAATATAGATGCTTTGTTTTTTCATGACGTGAGTGCCATTTTCTCCTGTAAACATGTATTCCTTTCTCTTCGTATTCCCTTCTGCTGGGCTTCCGGTTGATAAAAAGAAATCCCTCCTGCAGGTCACGCTTTGCTGCACGGACGCTTCTTGACTACGATCAAGCATCGCCCGGGTGGTGGTGTTGGTAAAAGAATTTTATTGCTTCGAAAAAAGGCGCAAGGAGGTGGTATCACTGGACCAACTTTTAAGGGGCCGGCCTTCACGAACACTAGGTGGAGGTCTTTAGTACGGGACCCCAGTGGCGTCGGCCGCTGCCCGGGCGCGCTCAACCAGGGCCTTTTGGGCCTGTAGGTCAGAGCAGCCGAGCAGTGTCTTAGAGCTGCCGGGCACAGCAAAATATTAGTATACAGGTGGAGCAGAAGCCGTTCCTCCGCCTTTGAGAGACTTTTACACGAGCGGGAAGACAGGCCGTGGCCAGATTGATAGACTAAAACAATGTCTTAGAAGGCGTAAGCAGGAGTGAATTCGAATTCCTTATCGTCCGAGTCGGAGGGGAATGTCCGGTGAGAGAACGCGCGGACGGTGGCGTCAGCTGCCTCATTTCCCTCAAGGCCCATGTGAGCAGAAGCCCAAACGATATTCCTGTGAGCGGGGTCCCCGGTGTCGACGCTCTTTTGGAGAAGGCGGTAGGCTAAGTACGGTACCTCGCCCTGCTCGACGTACCGACAGGCCCTTCGAGGGTCGGAAATAATTGTCTTGGAAGTTGGATGAGATTCAGCCAACGCAATGGCGACCTCCTCCCCGTGTGTTATGTCACGAACTCGGAAAGTAAGGCCGTTCACTGTTTTGCATTCGTGGACGACTGCGGCCGTGTACCATCCCCCATGATGGGGGTCGGAGGCATCCACGTAGCACGTAATATATGCCGGGTTTCGATGCATAGTGGCGGGCCAGGGCTTCCGCTCGCGCCAGGCGCCGGCCATTATGGCCCTCATTATGTTCAAAGGAAGAGGGCGCACGTGGAGGGCGCATGCTCCGAAGACTAAGGACAACTGAAGATGCACTGCTTCTTCACGGCCTCAGCCGCCAGGCGGGTGGCTTGCTGCTAGATGGCGGGGTCCTCGCTCCGCAGCGAAACTTCCCAGGCTTCTCTACTCTTTATGTTTAAGCCGGCGTCCGGGGAATCGGCGCATTCTCAAATTATGTGATCAAGAGTGCCCCTTTCGCCGCAATTTTTACACTTATAATCTTTTTCACCCCAGGTCCGTAGCAGGTATACCCAGAGAGGGCAGATGCAATTTCCAGCTTGTAGCCGCCTCCAAATGCGCGCCTCATTATTGGAGAGAGACCAATCTGGGGGTAGAAATATCCGTCTATATAATTTATAGTGTTCGGTAAGTTCGTGGTGCAATGCGGCCGGGCTCGAACCGGACCGCGGCGGCCGCGTTTCGAAGGAGGCGAAACGCAAAGGCGCCCGTGTGCTGTGCAATGTCAGTGCACGTTCAAGATCCCCAGGTGGCCAAAATTATCCCGTAGGCCTCCATTATGGTACCTGTTTCTTCCTATTTTCTTTCAGTCCCTCCGTTATACTTTCCCTTACGGCGCGGTTCAGGTGCCCGCCGAGATGTTAGACAGATACTGCGTTACTTCCTATCCCCAACAACCATTTTTTACTGCAACAACGGCAGGGAGAAAGGAGGACAACTCGAGGTGTGGACAGAGAAAACTTAAGGTGCAAGACTATTGGTTTTGAGAAAACGAAATGGCGGAGTAATTATCTCACTTATCGGCGGACACATCGAGCACGCAGTAAATGTAGGTATTAAGGTAGGAGTGAAGCAAGAAAGAGGGAAAGAGGGGCCATAATGAAAGGCTCCGGAATAATTTAGACCGTCTAGGGATCTTTAACGTGTACGGGCATCGTACAGCACACGGGAGCCTTTGCGTTTCGCCTCCATCGAAACGCGGCCGCCGCGGTCGGGTTCGCAGCTCGGTACTGTTGCTTAGCAGCCGAGCGCTCTAGCCAATTAGCCACCAGGGGGGTAATAAAATGTAAGAACTACCACGTTGACTTAGAACAGAAAGGGAGCGAGGGGAAAAGCTAAAGCAGTAGGCGCTGCCAAAGAAAAACCTGATCAAAGCTTAACGTACCCTTAATAGTACAATGCCATAGCATCGTGTCGAACGCTCCTCAGTGGTGTACAATCATGGTGGTGTGCTGTATATAATGACAATGCTATTGGGTTTGCATAGCATGTGGAAAATCCGAATGCCTGCTCAGCATGCTGATGTTCCTGTCAGAGATATTCGTCAGTATTTCGGTGGTGACACCCTTAAAATAAAGAAAGGTGTCACCAGCAATAAGGAAGGGTGTCAGGCAGGGAGACACGATTTCAATGATGCTATTTACCATCTGTTTTACAGGAGGTGTTCCGAGGCCTGGATTGGGAACAAGTTGGGGATAAAAGTTAATAAAGAATACACAAGCAATTTGCGATTCGCTGATGACATTGCCTTCCTAAGTCACTCAGGAGATGAGCAGCAAAGCATGATCAGTGAGTTAGACAGGCAGAGCAGAACGGTGGGTCTAAAAATTTACGTGCAGAAAACCAAAGTCATGTTCAGCAGTCTAGCAAGGAAACAGCAGTTTACAATAGGCAGCTAGTCTACTCAGGGGAGGTAGTGACAGCTGATCCGGATCATGACAGAGAAATAACTAGAAGAATAAAAATGGGGTGGAGCGCATATGGCAGATTCTCTCAGATCATGAATGACAGTTTACAAATATCACTCAAGAGAAAAGTATACAACAGCTGCATCTTATCGGTACTCACCTAAGGTGCAGAAATGTGGAGGCTATAGAAAAGGGTTCAGCTTAATTTAAGAACGTAGAGAGGTATGGAAAGAAAAATGACAGGCGTAACTTTAAGAGACCGGAAGCGGGCAGTGTGTGTGATGGAACAAACGCGGGTTAATGCCATCCTGATCGAAATGAAGAGGGAGAAATGGGCTTGGGCAGGGCAAGAACATGAAACCGTATCAGGGGCGGCAGAAAGTTAAGTGGGTGGATGAGATTAAGAAATTTGCGGGGATACGATGGCCGTAGCTGGCAAAGGGCAGGGTTAATGAATAGACATGGAAGAGGCCATTCCCCTGCAGTGGGCGTAATCATGCTGATGATGATGATGATTTGGGTGATCCTGTTCTTCAAATCTTTCAGGTTTTGAAATCTCAGGCATGTGTACCTGTGCGTGTGAGTGCATTGGAGAAAGTTGGAAACTTCATCAAGTTATTGTGAGACCAGCTATCTGTGACTGGATCACCTCTCAGATTATTGCTGTCTGTGTTTTGTTCCCTGAACTAAAGGCAATAAAGAAAGAAAAGCTCGTCAGTTATGTACAGCTAGCATGGCCAGCTCGCGAGCCAAAGTACAACGGTCCGATTCCACTTGATTACCTTTTTTTTCTTTCAAGCGAAAGTGCTTTTCTTTCTACGTCACCACTCTTTCGACCAATGGCGCTTCTTCGTGGCATGAACGGACAACGCCGACACCGGTTTTTCTCGAGAACGGGACCTTTAATGCTATCGCATAAATATTGAGGAGGCGAGAAAAAGGCTGCATTGGTCATATCGGTCTGGACGGTGGAGAGGTGAGCTAAAGCCTGGACTCCATGTGCGCGAAAGAGCGAGCGACGCGACAAGGCGGCACAGCGACGCTCGCTTCGTCGCTTGTGGGCAACCTCCATGCAAGCGAAGGCGGAAGGCGACGCGAACCCGCGACGTGCGCAGCGGACTCCGTGCTTTGCGCACTCAAGCTTAGAAACACGCCCGTAACCTGTTCTCTCTCATAAAATTTTGTGAGTGTGCCTCATAGTGAGGGCCAAAGGAATATTTCCTCTACGGCAGCGGTGTAGCGGCAGTGGAGGTAACCAACGGCGTGCTTGCGGAGACGAAGTCACATCACGAATTCACGGGGAGGTGTGCCTTCGTTCGGTGCCTGTGCACTGCGGCTTAGTAAAAACACTCCCTTAAACTGTCACCGCAATCTGATTGTAAGTGAGCAAAGTATAATTTACCAGCGAGAATGCGCGCCGCGAGTGTTTCTGCACAGTTGGAGCGCAGCGGCACGGTGGATTGAGCGCCGGTACCCGCGGATCGACACGCATCTCTCCCTGCAGTACGCCCGCTCGCGTAGCCATCTCCAAATGCTGTTAGCCCTCCGCGACCTACACGTAGATTGTTCACGTTGTTTAAACCATGCAGGTTTGCGCCTCTCAGCTACAAAACCAAATATTTTCTCGACGGTGGCGATAACCAAGACGACGGGCTGGTTTCGTGAGATGTACCCGTGAGAAACCGTGGACAAACCGGAAACGGCTTTGGGGGGCTCTGATTGGCCAGTCGCGTGGGGGACTTCCGGGCGACAAGCGAAATTTTCTGTGGGTGCAGATCCGAGCGACACAGCAAGCGCGACGGCGTCGCTCGTCGCTTGCCGCCGTCGCCTTCGCGTTCGCGTGAGTTTTCGCGTACATGGAGTCCAGGCTTAACTCTGCATTTCGGGTAGCATGCGCATGTGTATGCGGTCGGAACTTGCAGAATACGTACCATCGTGGGCACGCGTAACAGACTGCCCCCATCCAAGTTCTGACCCGTGCCACATTGCGTGGGGGCGCCACCTGACAAAGCACGGCGCTGGTCTCGACACCAGAAGCGTTTCGTCAGGTGGCACCCCCACGCCACGCATAGTGGCGCGGGTCGGAACTTGTAGGGCGGGGGGAGGTGGGAGTCTTATTTTCGCCCACGGTAGTACACAGTCGCAGTCGGCATGCAACCGCTGCCAAAGCGAGCAAGAAGCGGCTTGCAACGAAAGCCAACCGAAGCTAAGTGCCAATGGCGTGCCAGGCAAATCTAGAAGAACGTGGCATACCGATGCACACCGCATACTGACGAAATCGGAAGGGTAAGAGTGGGACGCTCCGGGCTGAGACACAACGCCAAGCAGGCAGAGTGCTGTGTAACGGGAACACGATAACAACCAGAAATTCCTCAGTTGCGAACCCCGTGTCCATATTTAGACTTAGCGGCACACTTCTTAAACACACTACGCAGGTTGTGTGGTGGTAAATTTTGGATTTTACTGAACAGTACCTTGGAACGGCCTGACTGAGCCTAGGTTTTCCGCAGCATAGCACGCATCAACTTGGCGTTCGCCTTGGTTTCTTTGCAGCTCACGGCAAGGAACCGGCATTAATTTTTTTTAATTAGTGGCAACCTTGCCTCCAAACTGTTGAAAAGAGCATTTTTTCTACTTCTACAGTCTCACTTAGCGCAAACTTCCAAGCGTTGCCCTCAGGAGCGGCTAAGGTTAGTTTTGCCTCTGGCGCAAAAGCGCCGCATTTATCTCACTAAAGCAGCCAACAGCTGTATACGTACGTAGCTTTGCAGCGCCTCATCCAACGCCCGCCAATTAGTGGCTCAGCGTCGCCCGCCGACCTGGCTTTCACCAAGGCGCTCCGTGTTACCTGAGCCACTAAGGACTTGACTAACAAAACCAATCACAGGAGCTTCCATCATTTCGTGATAACACCGCTGTTGGAACCTTAGTTATCTCAATGAAGTATTTAAGCCTCCCGGTACGTGTTAATGAGCGTGTTATTTGCTGTGATTAATGCTAGAATGAAAGTCGCGATTTACAACGCGCCAAAGGAGTGATGTGAGAGATGACTGGCCGAACGTGCTCTGCGATCATAAGTGCATCATTTTCACACACCAGTCAACTTCGCCTGCTTAACGAAAGGATCATCCAAGAGAACTGAATTGGAGTGCTCACGCTGGTGCTTTGATGAAAGCTTTATTATTTTCAAACACAGCAGGAAGAACGTATTGGTCCGAGGGGAGTGATTAACATTCTTAAAAATGTGTTTGTGAGTCAAAATGCCTCTTCCTTTTTTCCAGCAAATGAAATCTTGCAACCAGCTAACCATCGCCAAATAAGTTGTATCATATAGAATATCAGTCATAAATTATTTTAAGGTTTCGTCAAGTTCCCCTTGTTCCCTTAAGAAGTACGTACCAAGACTCTGCTACACTCTGTGAAAATTCAATCAGACCTTCTGGCATTTCTCAGTGCACTATAGCATGACGGGCATTAAAAAAAAGTTAACTACATGCAATTGCAGAAACGCCCACACATAAACAGCATGCATATGTCATCTGAACCGGAACTTTAATTTCCTGTGAAGAATCTTGCGAGAACTTTGAAATGGCACTACTCAGTTTTTATTATTTTGTTGTGTATCTTTAATTTCACGCCCATTCATTCTGAAAGCAGAATTGTTCAATTCACACTTCTTTCTCTCATTTTACCTGGTGTCCAACCTCAACGTTGCGAATTCCGGCCCAAATTCAGGAGAAAATATGTCACCTCAATCAATAAAGTCATCTTAAGAGGGCAATGCAATGGCGGTGTGGTCTGGATCTGTCACGCACGGATGGAAGGCGACAAAGACGACGACATCCAAAGCTTAGCGCAAACCCTGGCCAATCCCCCACCGTGGGTATGTGCCATCGTATTTCAGGCGACAACAACAAAAGCAGCAAGACACTGGCAATTAAACACGCGGAATAAAGAGCTGTGGCGATGGCGTAGCTTGTCAAACCATGGCTCAGAGAAAAGGGCTTGCTTGTCAAATAGTCGGTTGACTGCTTAATATGCGTAAACCGGAAACCATAGACGACATTCTCCTTGACTGCTGGGACGCAGTATTCCTCTTGAACATCTTGCAGGAAACCTTAAAAAAAGGACCTGCCAGTCACGCCATATAGTAAAAGATTTGTTTCTTCCTGTCGATAATCGAAAGGGTGTGCCGTACGACTTATTCATGTTGCTCTGCCTCCACAGTGTACGGAAAACGGAAATGGCTGTGAGAAACGTAGATGTGGATGCTCGCTCAGCGAGGGAGTACTTCATCGAAAGTGTGGTTTATCAAAAATAACTTAACAATGTTCAGATCGAGCAACCTGAATGTCTGCCAGTGTTCTGAATGATCTGACAAACTTAAAACGTTTTTTAATCACAGCGCAGCGTCAATTGCTGCTGCCACTTTGAATATTCTTGTATTGTTATTGGTATTTTGCTCGGATGCTGCTGTAATCTTTTTGTGAACGTAAACAGAAAATAAAGAAAACAAAGCGGCAATCGCATAATTGTCTAAGGCAGTGGCCAGCGAATCGGATGTGTTTGTACCGCTACGGGTCCGCATCCCGCTCGCCGCCGTGAGGTGGTGTATTTATTCAATTATTTACTACGTCGACCACTGACCTGACACTCTGACGCCCCCTGCTACGTTTGCACTCTCCAGTAACGATGTCAATACTAGTGCAGCCGCCGAGATCCTCCGGCTGTGATGGATTTTCAAATTTCACGGCGCGTTGAGATTGGTCCTTGGTGGTCATGTGACCCATGTGGCGTCATCTTTGTCTCGACCAATCAGGGAATATCCTGACATCCGGCGGAGGTGTTTCGGTGTGAAAACAGCTCTAATGCTGTCGCATTAAAACGCATCGCGAGATTCCACCTTCACCAAGGGGGGCAATGAGTGACAAAGTGGCACGATGCTCTACCACGTGAGAACATTCGCACTGGAACCCACGTGACCGAAACGCCACACCTACATCACTGATCACATGGGGCAGATTCTCGAGAGCACTTACTTTTCCTGCCCATATGTAGACAACATTCTCATCAGCCAACAGTTTTGCGAGGACGTTTTCGACTGACCTGCCACAACGGTGCCACCATTCAATTGGGAGAAAGTCCCATATAAATAATAATAATAATAGTAATAATAATAATAATAATAATAATAATAATAATAATAATAATAATAATAATAATAATAATTGTTATTTGTGGAATGGAAATGGCACAGTATCTGTCTCATATATCTGCGGACACCTGAAGGGCGCCGTAAGGGAAGGGATAAAGGAGGGAGTGAAAGAAGAAAGGAAGAGAGGTGCCGTAGTGGAGGGCTCCGGAATAATTTCGACCACCTGGGGATCTTTAACGTGCACTGACATCGCGCAGCACACGGACGCCTTAGCGTTTTTCCTCCATAAATACGCAGCAGCCGCGGTCGGGTTAGAACCCGGGAACTCCGGATCAGTAGCCGAGCGCCCTAACCACTGAGCCACCGCGGCGGGGACCATATAAAGCAGCGATTGCAAAAGACAGCTATAACATCTGCCACAAGTAACCAGGCAACGGCGCTTGTTTCTTAGCCGTACAGTGGAGCACTTATGCCAACAGGTCAGGTCTAAATCTATCTGAGATAAGGAGAACACTTGGCCTAGCCTTTTTGACACCTTTTTGGACCTTATGGATGTCGTAAAGGCGGTACATTTACTGTAACAGGGGGTACTATCAATAGCGAAAGAAAGAGCTAGGCTGGTGATGATGAAAAGAGCGCGCTTAAAGAAAACGAATGGAAGTGAAAAAGGAATGGGGATAAGAGAGGATTCGCAAGCATTCACTGAGGAGTTTGCCCCTCACTTGGCATAGATTTCATAACGCCTTCGTCCTTTCCGAGCTGGCAGCTTTGATATACTGCTGGTCATGAGATTGTTGCCTTAAACGTCGTAACTGCAGCTTCTGCTCCCATTCATTTTCTTTGCACACCGCGGTCCCCCACCCCGACTCTGAAAACTTTTCAGTGCTCGCGCATTAAAATCTCCAATCTCAGATTGTCCCGATGTTTTTTTTTTTTGTACGAAGCATCCGGCAGGTGGTTCACCAGCCAGCTGGTTTTATGGCCAACTATGCAAAACAATTTATGGCAAAACACTCTACATATAAGGCCGCCAGCAGGTTTCGGACCCGCGGCGGCGCGAACAGATCAGCTTCGCTGGCCACTGCATTAGACCACTACGTCATCACTCATTTTGTTTTCTTTATTGCACATGCGATCGCTGCAGCCGAACATACCGTGTGTTTTAACCGCCAGTGTCTCGCGCTGTGCTTTGAATGTCGTCGTCTTCGACAACTTCCATCCGAGAGATGCATTAATATCCTTTCACGGCTGCACTAATCACTTTAAACTGGAAAGGAGTATATATCCGCCATCAGACAAGAAGCTCGAAAAAAGGCAGGAGGTAACATGGCGTCGGCTCTAGACGCGAGCCTTCTTTAGCCCGTCAAAACTACCTCACATGTACCCAACACAATACAAATCCAACTTGCAAAGAATGCGGCGAGATAGCCGGATACGATCGCATTCTATGGGGCTGCAAAAAGGCGCCGCCACCGGTGGACCTAATACCAGTCGCTTCTCTAGAGCGCTGGGAGGCTATACTGGCCAGCTCAGACCCGTTGACACAAGTCCGGGCCACTGAGAGGGCTCACAAGAATTCCGATAACCATGGGCTCGAGGCCATCTAGTATAGCACCCACATAGGGCTCAATGCTGACAACAAATGTTTTCCAATCCAAAAAATCCATCCGTGCGCGATAGATTCCGAGCACACTGCTCTCGCACGGCCATATTAAACCGAGTCTCGAACTAAACCTGGAACCGAAACCAAAGTGAACACCGAAGTGCGGGCGCACCTAATCCGCAGTAAACCTAACCAAGCTAAATTGTGCGTCATTTTTTCCCCTCAAGACACTCTAAATTGAAAGCCCACAGTTATTATCGTGCATTTTAACACATTTTGTGTTTTGTGTGTGTGTGTGTGTATTGTCACAAAACGGAGGTCCAGCTTTTAGCCAGTGCACTTTCTTTTATGTGTTTTATTGCTGGCGCACGCTCATTGTTATCTGAGTCGAGTTAGTAACTCGACCGTATTTCTTTGTTAACGACTGATCTTTTTTCCTACCAATTTCGTACTTCGTACTTACGTAAGACTGACGCGCTGCCTCTGCGCTAAGGCGCCCGTGTGCTGTGCGATGTCAGTGCACGTTAAAGATCCCCAGGTGGTCGAAATTATTCCGAAGCCCTCCACTACGGCACCTCCTTCTTCCCTTCTTCTTTCACTCCCTCCATTGTCCCTTCCCTTACGGCGCGGTTCAGGTGTCCAACGATATATGAGACAGATACTGCGTCATTTCCTTTCCCCAAAACCAATTATTATTATTATTATTATTATTATTATTATTATTATTATTATTATTATTATTATTATTATTGTTATTATTATTATTATTATTATTATTATTACTTACGTAAGCGATATCCACAACATGTTTTTGTTGCCATAACTTTCAGGGTGGTCAAGTCGATCCCTTCTATCTAAAGACGTTAGTTTCTAAAGTCGAGCCATATTTCTGAGAACGCTTTTGCGATGACCTAACAAACCTAAACGAATTGAAATTAAATGATAGTTTGTTTATAGAAAGCTACAAAACACCGCCGCCGTAATCGGCTAGCGTTTTCTGCCTAGCTCTATGTGCACAAACTGCTGTGTGATGGGAAACCTTATTTTAAGCTTCAGAATTTAATTTCTGCTGCAGTATAGCATATGACTAGGTCTCTACTTCCGGAATAACGGTAGTTATAAAATCTGTCGTAAACGTTCGGTCACTTGACGGTAACTATTTTTTTAAATCGAAAACAGCACCTAAATTTAGCGCGAGAAAAAATGGAATCGAGCTTTACGTAAGCAATTCTGGAACCAAGCGAAAGCAAGAAATGTATTACATGCGTTCGGCAAAACAATCGGGGTCTATTATAAAAACGTACAAATTGCTAAACATACCAAAATCGAAGATTTTCTTTGTAGTTCTGTTGAAGCGACAAGCTGCCTTGTTGTTACGTAAAGGCCACGAATATGTGTCACCAGGTGGTGAGGGATCGTTGGGGACTTGACAGTTGACAGCCGTGCGGTGCGGACGCTTGTTTCGGTGCTCTTCGGATTACGCGTGGTGACCGGGACCGGACGAACAGACGATTTCGAGAGCGCCGTGACTACGACAAACAGATAAGTTCTTTCGTTTAATATTTTGAGAGTTTAGATTTAGGCTAGTTTTAGATCTAGGCTAGTTAGGTGAAGTGCTCGCGAAAGAGCACGTCAGTGACCTGACGGCCGGGTCTTTTCCGGCCGGCAGCTACAGATCTGTAGCGCTCATTTGTGAGTTTAACTTGTTTAGACAGGTAGTTATTCCTTTTTTTAGATGACCGGCTTTTGCGGTAGGCCGAATTTTATTTGAGCACGTGCTTGCGGGTGTTTCTTTTTTATCCTGTAGATATTCTAGCAATCTTTGGTAGCAATAATCGAGTGCTGCTAAAATGGTCAAGCAGCTGAAGGTTATATAGTCGACGGTTCGGCGGCATACCGTCTGGTCAGGAATCATGGCTTGGTAAGATTCACTGGTCACTGACCATGGTCAAACACAAATGACGTTTCGGGATCGCTACAGCTCCCTTGTTCGCAACAAGGGAGCCGTTTCGAACACCTTTCGAACACATACACCAAAGCGTGGCCTTGTGGTTGAGCATCCGCCTCGCATTCGGGAGGTGCTGGGTTTGATCCCCAGTGCCGCCGGGTACCCACCGGTTTTTTAATAGGTACAAGATTTCCCCTAGCCTTATGCTCGGCTCTTCTAGGGTGAGATGCTCGGAAAAAAAGGGGTCTTGGACCTGTAGGCTTAGCGCCTCAGGAGCGAACGAACAAGACCGCTGCTGCGATCCGACACCAGAGCAGAACTGCGAGCCGTGGCTGCACGAGCCGCGGCCAGGTGCCGTCTATATTTTCTTCGCTGGGTGGCGCGCGCTATCCGGGCTCCCGGCGCCACCCAAGCGAGGGCGCTACAGGGCCCCTCGCCTAGACAAGAAGTCGCAATGGACGGAGGGCCGGCGATGGTACTGGAGCACTAGATCAGGCGGCGATGCGAGACTTTCAGTGCAGTCTCCACGTAAGCCGGCTTAAGGCGGTCTAGGCTGACGGTCTCTTCACAGCCGCTCTGTAGGAGGGTGGCGGTTTTCAGGGTGCGGTATAGAACGCGGAAATGTCCGTCGTAGGCCTGTGTTAGTGGTGCTCGGACAGCGTCGCGGCGCACAAAAACGTGGGTCGAAGTGGCCAGGTCAGTGGGCGTACTGCTGTAGACGCTTGAACAAAGCACGTAGTTGTTGCTCATGATCATCAGGCGTAGGGCTGGCGATAAGAACATCATCAAGGTACGCGAATAGAGTCGGTAGGCCCCGCGTGACATCAGCCTTGAACCGCTGGAAGGTTTGAGCCGAATTGCGTAGTCCGAAAGGCATCCGGACGTACTCAAACAAACCAAAGGTTGTCGCGATGGTGGTCATAGGTATGTCGGCGGGTTCGATGGGAATTTAGTGATACGCCTTAACCACGTCAGCTTTGCTAAAAATGGTGCAGCCGGCGAGGCGCGACGTTAAGTGTTGGATGTGGGGCAGCGGATAGCTGCCGTGGACAGTTTTGACATTCAACGCCCGATAGTCGCCACAGGGACGCCAGTCACCGGGAAGACTTACAGTGATCTGCTTCCCTTCGTCTGTTTCAACTTCCAGTCTAGGCGGGGGGGGGGGGGGGGGGGGAGGGGGAGGCTGTAGCGCCCTCTCTTGGGGGCGCCGGGAAACCGGATAGCACGCGCCACCCGGCGAAGAAAATAAAGACGGCACCACTGGCCGTGGTTTGTGCAGCCACTGATCGCAGTTCTGTTCTGTGAAGGCTGCGGGATCGTCATTGCTCGTCCTTGGTCACCAGTTGTAGGCTTAACGCCTCAGGAGCGAAGGAACAAGAGCGCTGCTGCGAACCGACACCAGACCAGAACTGCCAGCCGTGGTTGCACGAGCCACGGCCAGGTGCCGTCTTTATTTTCTTCGCCCGGTGGCGCGCGCTATCCGGGTTCCTGGCGCCACCCAAGAGAGGGCGCTACAGACCAAACCGTTGCCTTGACGAATCAGAGATAGGTTCCGCCGTCAAGCAACCCTAAATCCGCCTCGTGCGGTAGAAGCCCATTTGTGGCCCTTCTTTCCTTCCGAGCCCAAAGGGACGGGATTTGAAGGCACAGGCTCCTTTGCCAAGCCATGCAACCCTAGAAAGCTGAGCACCAGGCCGCGGCCATTTTGAGGAAACCGGTGGATAACCGGCCGGTAGCGGGAGTCGAAGCCACCACCTCCCGAAACCGGGGAGGGGGCTCTAAGGTGAACAAGGGAGCCGTAGCGCTCCAGAAACGTCATTTGTGTTTGACCATAGTCAGCGACCAGCGAATATCACCAAATGAGGTTAAATGCAAGTAGTGTGAGGCGTCGGTGAAGTTTAAAGAAACGCGGTTCGAATCTGTAGTGGAGGCCGAAGACGCGAATTTTATGTGCAAATTCTGCGTATTAAGTGCACGCCTGGACAGGGCTGACAAAGCGAACAGCAACCTAGCGTTACATATGGATGCTCTAGAAAAAGAGCTACAGGTAGAGAGGGCAGAGAAGCGCGAACTTCAAGAACAGCTCAGTCAATTGTTGGAGGCAAAAATGGCTGACACCGCCAAGCGAAGCAACATTGGCGGACATTCCAGCGCCAGCCACATGGATGGGGCCTGCACTGGTATGAACAGCGATAAGGAATTAGGTCAGGCACGTTCAGACAAGAACGGCTACGCACACGTGGCAGCTAGGAAGTCTGGAGGCTATGGAGAGAAGGGCAACAAGCTAACCCCAAGAAATGAGGTCACAGTCAACGATAAGAGGCAGCATAATTTTGAAGTTAGGAGGGAGGAAGAGAATACCCTAGTGCTTATCGGTTGTGACTCAAATATGAGGACGTGCAAAAGAACTATAATGGAGAGTGTAATAGTGATAAGCGGGTAGCAGTCGGGCACTCCCAGGCAGGAAAATGGACGCAGTACTGACAGAGACAAAAAACGAACTTTCTAAGAATGTTGCAGAGTGCAATTTGGTAGTGGTAGCGGCGGGTCTAAATGATGTCCTGAATTGTGAAGCCGCAAAAGTAGTGGAAAGATTAGCGGAGGGAGTTGATTTCAGGGCGATAGCACAGCAAGTTCAGATCGTGGTGTGCACAGTGCCGGAGGTTCAAGGACGGAACGAGGAAGTTGCCAAAGACATTGCGGCTGTTAATGAAGAGATATGGATGTTAAGCCAGGAGACAGGCTTTGAAGCGGCAGACATAAACAGGGAAGTGTATAGAGTAGGCTTTGGCAAAGGCTTTAAACGAGATGACATCCATTTTAATGGAAGGCTAGGAGCCGAGATCGGCTTGCGCCTGGCAGCCTGGGCAGTAGCTTTTTTAGGGGGTCCACTGCGGATCAGGGCGTAGGGGTAGGTAGAAGCAAAGCAGAAAGTGTAACAATAGCGGCTGGCCTCAACAAAATGGCCACTAGAAGGTCCATAAAGAAAATATGCAAGGCGGTAGAAAGAGACCGAAGTGGTTAGAAATAGAACAGCAGTTAAAGGACGAAGAAGTAGGTGTATACGCGCTATACGGGACACATCTCAGGGATCTAGAAGATCCACCGTTTATTGATGGCTACGTCTGTCTGGGAAGGAAGCAACAGAACAACAACGGAGAGGAAGGGGGAGGAATAGGTATGCTGATACATCAGGGAACAAATTGGCAAAGAATAAAGTCAACTTGCAAAGAAGATATCTGAGTATCAGATACAATTGCCGGTAAAAGGACATGGCTATGGGTAGTTTATTTAGGGACAGGTGACAAATACAGGCAAGCAAACAAGGATCTAGTTAAGTGTCGCAATGACGATATAAAGCAGTTTGGATAAGGTGCCGATATTATTCTGCTGGGTGACATGAATGGCCACATCGAGGATCTGGTTGTATACACAGATTGTAACGGGAAGTTGATGGTAGACTTCTGTGAGTGGCACAACCAAGTTATTGTAAATAGAGAAAATAAGTGTGAGGGACAAATCACGTGGGAATCCCGTAACAGGCGAACGACCATTGACTACTGCTTAATCTCGCAGGGGATGTATAGCAAGCTCGCTATAATGGAAATAGACGAAGAGGGGAAGTACAGTCTCGGAAGTGATCATAATCGTATTAGTCTACAGTTGGGAGCCCTGCTCAAAAGGGAAATGCAGGGAAGTCAAAAAGAGTACACAAAATTGAAAGACGAACAAATAGCGCAAATAGCGGCCGGCACAGAGGAAGCAATAAACATCCCATGGAAAAGTGGGATTATAATCAGTTAGAACTACTCATTAGTACCAAAATAAAAGAAGTAAAAGGAGTAAACCGCTGGAGAGGAAAGAGGAAGCCAGGAAGTTGGTGGAATAAGGAAATTAGGGAGGCCATCGAACAACGACGGTTGGCATCACGGGAACACAGAGAAGCAAAGAGGGCGCAGTTATCTGAAGAGGAAATAGGCCGAAAATGGGAATCTTATCGACAAAAGAAACAACAAGTGCAGGTCCTCGTCCAGGCTAAAATAAAGCAGTCCTCTGATCGCTGGCTGGCTGAAGTTCGCGATGCAAATAAAGGGGGCCCAAGAAAATTCTCGAACCATATAAGCTGGCTGGGCAAAGCGAATCACAGAAAGCAGGAACAGATTCACGATGCCGAAGGAAAATGTTTAGAGGGAGATGACGCTGTGAACTACATTTCATCAGTTATAGCTGAGTCATTTAAGAAAGACGATAGAGTAATCACCCCAAATGAGGGAGCAACACAGGAACGCACAATAGAAAACAGCGTGGAACTGACGAATCTTAACTGGAAAAAGGCGGAAGCAAATATTCCAAGATGTACGTCAGCAGGGATCGACGAAATTCCAAACATGCTAAATAACGAACTTGGCCCAAGCGGCAAAGAAACGCAGATAAAAGCATTGGAGGTAGTCATAACAAATAAGCAAATTCCGCACAGCTGGAAACAGAGTAAAATGAATTTGATTTATAGAGGGAAAGGCGATAAGGCGAATATAAAATCCTTCCGACCGATTACGATAACATCAGCTATATACAGGCTGGCGATTCAGGCGGTGAAAATAAAAATGCAGTCATTTGTAGAAAGTAATGGAATATTCGGACAACTTCATAACTGGTTCAGAAGTGGTGGGTGCTTAGATGATAGCCTGTTCGTGCTTACCCAGTGCATAGAAATAGCTAAGGCGGAAAACAGACCAATGTATTTAGCCATCCTGGACATAAGGGGTGTATACGACAACGTGAACAGAGAACTCCTGTGGAACATACTGAAAGATGCAAGGTATCGGTCATGAGGTAATCGATTTTCTACAGGAAATATATCGAGAAAATAGTGTTGAAATAACATGGGAAGGAATTAAGAGTACCACAACTATCGAGGCACACAAAGGATTAAGGCAGTGTCGTCCTCTGTCACCGCTGCTGTTCATGCTTTATATGATAAGTATAGAAAGAAGGCTGCAAGGAAGCAATCTAGGTTATAAAATGACGTACAGGTTAGGCGCAAGGATTGTTGAGCAACGACTACCGGGTTTAATGTATGCGGACGACATTGTACTGTTAGCAGATAGCCAGGAAGATTTGCAAACTTTGGTGAATTGCTCTGGAGACGAAGGAGACAGTCTAGGTTTCAGTTTTAGCGCAACTAAGTCAGGTGTGATGGTTTTCACCGGTACAACTGATCAGGAGCTTTCAATACAAGGCCATGAAATACGCCGAGTGGCCGAATACAAATATGTCGGGGTATGAGTAAACAAATGGCATATGTACACGGAAAAGCACGAACAGTCTCTCATAGCAAAAGGGCGAAGAGTTGCCGGGATAATGAAACATAGGGCATTGGGGGGGTACAAAAGGTATGAAGTCCTCAGAGGTATTTGGAAAGGAATAATCGTGCCGGGGCTTACTTTCGGGAATGCGGTTCTACGCTTAAGGGCTGAAGTTCAGTCTCGATTAGAAGTAAATCAGAGGACTGTTGGAAGAGTAGTACTAGGTGCCCACGGGAAAATCACAAACGAAGCAGTACATGGGGATATGGGCTGGGCAACGTTCGAAGCACGGGAAGCTCAGAGTAAAGTACTATCCGAAGAACGCCTGAGGAAATTGGACGATAACAGGTGGGCAGCTAAGGTATTTAAATACCTGTACAGAAAGAGCGTTTACACACAGTGGCGGAAGCGAACTAGAAAGCTGGCCAGTAAGTTTACCACAGACGAGGAAGGAGAAAGAAAGAGCATTAAACGACAGGTTAAAAACGTCGAAGGTAAAAATTGGATAGATTCAATGGAAAAGAAGCATAGTGTAGAGCTATATCGATACTAGAAAAGACAGACCAGGAAGGAAGCGTTTTGTGATAACTCCAGAGGCACCGCCCTACTCTTTGAAGCTAGGTCAGGATGTCTTAGAACGCGCAGCTACAAAAATAAATTTAATGAAGAAGATGACACATGTGCTGTGTGTGGTAAATCTGTAGAAACAATACAACACCTCATACTAAAATATGATGGTATCCATCCCGATGTCGATGCAGGCACAGGCTCTCTTCCTGAGACCCTAGGGTTTAGAGATAACAGTGGTCATGTAAATAAATCTGCGGTGGAAATTAGCAAAAACCGATTGGAAGATTGGTGGCTCAAAAGCAGAGAGGGGACGTAAGGTTAAATTGTAGCAAGACGTATTTAAAGAAAACGACGAATTTTAATAAGTTACAGCAGAGTTAAACAAAAATAAAGGAACAAAAGCTGAGCATGGTGGCAACTGCCATCACCCGATTTCAAAGGGGACGCTCTTACATTCCATCTATACATCTATAAATCCTCACTATTATCATCACACATATCCGGCACTGTAAACTGAACTTTTTCCAGGCCCACTTCACAAAAAAAAAGTTTCCTTCATTGCGCTAGCTTGCTTGAATACGCAGTCGTTTTTTTTGTGTTTCCCACAACCACTTATTTAAAATTTCACCGAGAGACTGCGCATGTCATTAAAATGGGGATATCCAGTAAGATGCAAAACAAAGTTCCAATGTCTGCGCTGCCTTGCAAGCATTGGTTCATAAAAAATTTGGTAGGATTTTTACGTTGTTAACCCTAGTAGACAAGCGAAAGTATGTGTTTATTTTAGCCTGGTTGTCCCATGGTTTTGCTTTACTGAGTCATCAGCACGTCTGGCGACGATATTAGTTCGATAGTAGAATTAGCTGATGAACAAGCTGTGCAATGCACAGCGCAAGATTGTGTTGCATTTTAACAACGAGACGTTATCAGCTGCGGCGACAGCATGGGAGGCAATTAGTCCCCCTTGGCAGAAACACGCCTCTCTTTTCTAGACAAGTTTTGACAGGCAACGCATTAGTATGCACTTTGAAGAAAAATGTTTTAATTGCCGCTGGGACCATCATTTACCTTATCAGTTTTAGAGCCTTGGCTGTAAGAGCAGGGACCTACACATTGGTTGTGGAAACAAGACGTCTACTATATCCGAATTCAACTCTTTGCGTTTCACCTTGGTGATGTACCCCCTTGAAAATCGCACTGTCCGAAATATACAAGCACTAACGACTTCCCTCAAGTACCCGCTAAGAGCGTATCTCGGGCAATCTTTAGAAGTAACGATTATGTTTCAGTCGCGGTAATATTTATTTATTCATTTCTTTCATTTTTTAGGCTCATCAAGGTAATTCAAGGTGAGGCTCCAGCGGTGAAACGGCGTTTGCAGCTTTGGTCGTGAAGTAGAGCTTTCGCACCAAAAAAGCCAAGCCTTCACTTTTGGAGCGGGCACGTGGCAGCGCTACCATTTCTACCGGCAGCGAGCCTTAATTCTGTGCAGCTTCTGTGCTTCTGTTACGCACGTCACGCTCACAACGTCCAACCATGGTTTTTGGGCATTTTGTGTTAACTGTTGAAAAATATGGCCTCTTAGTTTATTTGCATTTTTCGTGCGCGCAACAAGGTTGAGAAACATGTCTGCTGCACGTCGTAACAGAATAAAGCCAGAAAGAGCTAAAAAATCAGGCCGCTGTCTCGTTCACAACGCAATTACCTGGGTGACCTCGTTCCCCGCTGTCACACCTATCGATACCGACATTTATGCCGTACGTCGGTTAAGCCGCTCCAATTTGCTCCTACGGAAAATTGAAATACAATCTCCAACTCCTGACAGACGACGGTCGGGCGTATTCTGCGGTCCTGAATATCCTCGTCTCATTTATGCGCCTGTAGCTGTGCCTTCAGGAGATTCCTGTCGCGTTCCTCTGCACACGCATCCCATTAACACTAATGTCTCTATTTTCATGGTTTGAAACCAAGCTAAACCTGCTTCGCTTCTATGTAAAAGTAAAAAGCATCGAAAAGTACGTTACCTTAAAGAATGCGACAATTCTTCAAACTTGCTTTAGTCGTATAAATTCCCATCAGTCCGTCCGTAATTGTATATGTAACCGGAATAAGTGGATTTAGATCTCTTTTATGCAATCAAATAACATCCAAAGTTCAACGTTAGTGTATTCTTTCGAGGGCCGTGCTTTTTAGCGCAACTCCTTGGACAGCCTGTAGGGCGGTACCTCTTCGTATAATCGGTTCAACCTGCCGTGAAAATAGCCTGCTATATTGTGCCACCCTACAATAACGGTCCGCTGAACCCGGACGTCATTCTTATTCATCGTTCCCACGTCGCCGCCGTCAGTCCATTTTCACCTTGCCTGCTTTCACTCGTAAGCATAAATGCCGCATTCATATTCCCCGTCCGCCCCTGTTTTCCTGATTTCTGTTTCCTTAGTCATTCTCTCCACATATTCGGTCGGAAGCTTTTCCTGGGATCTCTTCGAACGTCGAAACGAACCTTTCCTGCCATTTCCTATACGGAGTGTGTGCTAACAGAATAAATGAAAAAAAGTAAAATTAAAAGGAAAAACAGTAGCTTCGCTGTAGCAAGAAAATATATAAATAAATGAGTCCGTCAAAAATTTGTTGCGAGCCCGTACCTTAAACTGCAACAAATGTATTTTTGAAACGATAAACACATGTGGCACATGTGTCTGGTGTATTATGCGCCGTCGTAGCCGTTGGCGTCGGAGTCTAATGTGTCGTAAATGACATACTACATACTAACATATAGTGGCCTGTGGCTCCTCTCTGTAGCAATGTGTCATGTCGGCTCTTGCAGCCTGGCCTGTGGCAATATGGCCTGTGGCATTGCGGCCTGTGGGTCATGACTCATCATGACTCATAACAATTCTGCAACGTACCATGACTAAACACTTTACAAGCAACGTAATATGTGTATACATGTCAGAACGACGGTCTACGAGGTCACAAGAAATGTAAGCAAACATGTGTAGTCAGGTGTGACTAAACGTTACGTATGAAAGTCATGACTCACAGTAATTCTGCAACGTGGCATGACTCAGCGCTTTACAAGTAACGCGACGTAAGGAGTAGAGAGTTCGTACAAAGTATTAATAGTCATGCCCCATAGTCATGACTCATGACTCTCAGTCATCCACAAACGAACCATGACTCAGGACTTTAATGCTTTCGCAATGTCACACGTAAGAAGTCTTAAGTGTCTGGACTGAATTTTTTTTTTTTCATTATACACGTGGTCATTTGTCCCGCCACAATCCCGCATGTTTACCTCTCAATGTGTTTTAGTCGTCCTGTTTTAGTTGTGACTCACATTTCGAAAGAAGCATTGGATCATTTGTGTCTCGCAGAGGCATATTGTGTTTTTCGGTCGACTTCACGTCTGGCTTCAAAATTCTTCGTACGGCCAACGTTGGCCTATCGCTTGCTCTTTGTGCGTCTCCCCTGTAGCTATATCTACGTTTGTAATTATCGCTACCACGTCTGCCTGCTGTACCTGCATCTTCCTTCTTCATTTGTTACGGAGTACGCACATCAACCGGCCCGGGTCAACACCCGGTCCACTACAAGACTCGTGCTCACGTATGGACAGCACCAAACAAGGCAGCTCACCTACTCTGGCAACACCCAACTAAATGCTCGCTCGCCCACAGTGAGAAGCTGACAGTAATTGAACCTCGAGAACGGCGCCGTCGCTTCTTGCGCTTGGCATCTGACCCAACACGAGGTGGACGAGCTCAACGCGCACTCAAGAGCCCGAGAAAACCAGTCGCCCACATTCAGCCGACGCACACGCGAGCGCCCTCTGCAGTCGAGGAAGCCGAGGCAAATATCTAATATTTGCACCCAGTGACCGCTCAGTAGAGGAACCACGCCGCCTCAATATCGCGTGAGAGGGGACAGAGCTCTTTCTAACGTTTTCCCGCTTCTTTCCGGCATCTGAGTGCTTTGTGTTTTGTGTATGTATGTGTACTTGTGCGCGTATAGTTGGCTGTTTCGGCGAGTCACCGCCCCAACCTTGGTTCCCGTCAATAACGGCAGCTTGAGACTCCGGCTGGAGGACTATATTTTTTTTTTGGCTTCATTTCTGTAGGAGCTACCAACTTCCTGTCCAAGGGCAAACTGCAGCCTGTTTGCTTTCGAGATAAAAAAAGATATCTGTTGAAGCAGTAAAGAGTTTTACACGCGAACAACCTCTTCAACAGGAGCTTTTATCATCTTGCTGTTATAAACCAACAAGCGCACGAAGAAACTGGAAAGACACAAAAAAAAAGCCAACAAAGACGGCTCACAAGTCTGAAGTTGTCGGTTTAGAGTTCCTGGAGCATTCTTGGCATGGTTCAGCGCGCCTCATTCGAGGAACTCCGGTTCACTTCCTTCAGCTCCTGTATTTAGGCCCTACCTCGCAGCACGTCTGTGCTTATCACTTTTTTTTTTGTTTTATTCGCTAAACTCTGGCTCCACTCCTGCCTCGCAAATTCAATTCGAATGCTTGCCCTGGCCTTCTTGGTGTGTATAACTCGTGTGCTGCTACGCGGATTATTCCATTTGGAGATCTTTTCATGCGTGCTGAACACATTTAAAGATTCTTTTTTCTGGCCTAGAGGTTTCAACAGTTTCATGAAAAAGGGTCCCTACGCCGTCTGGCCCATCTGGCCATATTGGATCAAATTGAAATCCTCCTTTTTTAGCAGCAAACGTGACGTGTAAGCAAGTAACCAGTAGCAACAACCGCCCGAGTTTTGTCCTGTTTAGCAGCGGCTCTCGAAAGGCACATCAGTCAGATATGATCGTTTTCTTTTCTATAGCACGAGCAAAGAAACTGAAAAATGAACAAAGTGGAAGAAAAAAACTAATAGAAAAGTAGCGAGGGGCTGGTGAAAACTGTAAGCCCTCTGGAACGATGCTATTCAGCTTTAAAAAAAAAACCGAAACGTTAATATTTGAATACCACATTTTGAATACGCACTGTAGACCACAGGATCCGAATATGCAGCAATCAGTCTAACTTACAGACTCACACAAAACTACTAAAGGAGTGTAGCAAGGGAGCCGCTGACCCACAAATTGCGATAACACCATCTTCCTTGCACCTCAATGGGCATCTCCTCTAATCCCCAGAGTTTATACAAGTTAGCCACCTCGAAAATTGCTTAACACTTACCTACGCGCTTGACAGTCAAGTGCGTGAGCGTAATATTGCATTTGGGTACGTAAAAAAAAAAAAAGGACTCCTAAAATTTTCCTTCCTTCCAAACCACCCCCCCGCTTATCCGCTGATGGCAGCGCTCCCGCTCCGGTCCCGGTCGCTGTGGGCTCTAAACTTTTGCCAAAGACTGTTGGTAACAACGGTGTCGTTTACAGTGGAGAAAATATTCTACACTCCCATCACCGCAGAAAGATTATGATAACGATGATTAATTTTAATCGATGAAAGGCAGCTTGATTAAAGTACGCGATGGAACAGGGTATTTTACCATACTCACGGTTGGGCCAAAGACCAGTTTCCAAGCATTTCTTTCTAAAGGAGCCAATAAGAAGGCCGGCAGAAAGCTACTGAAAGAAATAGACCAAGTTGCTTTCTTTATCGTCTACATGCGGTCACCGGTTCCACTTCTAAGTGCAGCATTGCCGAACCGTTCTTCAAGTCTACTATGCAAGCCCGTGTACTTACAGTGGCTCCCTCGATGCAGGCAGAATGCATTAGGGTGAAAATCAGGAAACCAAATCGGCAGTGGCCATTTTGGTAATTCATACAACAAGAAGCACGCGATAAAAAAAAGCGAGGACCAGCTGTTGTATGTTGCCTTCTGGTATTCGTATTTTTTTTTTCGTTCTTGTTTGTGTTCACTAGGATATATGAGTGCAACGCATCGCCGAACTAAGCAGCCACTGTTCCGATTTTTCTTTCTCATTTTCGTTTTTAGAACCCAGCTTACCACGAAATTAAAAAAATACTGGTGGTTGTTTAGTAACTTATCAGTTGTGCGTGTGCTAAGCTTACGTGCTTTCTGCAGATTACGACGCCTTCTTTAGACAAAAGAGTTGACCAAAACGACACCGCTTACGAATTCCGAACACTGCAGACAGAAACAGTGCCACGCGGACTGCCATTCAAAACTATTTCTTGACGTCATTGTCTCAACAGCAGATCAGCGAACAATTCCGTGACGCGTTTGCTGTGAACGCTTAGTGAAAAGACAAACCTGCACTTCAATAAATTTTCTCTTTTTTTTTTACCTGACATTCGTTTGCGCAGCGTGCGAAGCCGTGCTTGAGTAAATGTAGACAGCAGCAGGTATCAGGTCGTGCGTGTACAATTGCGTTCCGCCGAATGAGACGGGCGAAAAGCCTGATGCTAGAGCCGCCTTCCGGTCGCCGAGTTCCGTTGTCAACAATCACACATCATGGAAGAAGGCATACAGAAAGAACGCTCTTGTTCCTCGCGCCGAGCCACCGCTCTGACATAGTCAATCGATTTAGAGAACAGCCACGAGCAGCGCGCGAACAACCTGGATTCCAGTTACTGCCGGCTCGCTGCAGTTTCGAGTTACTAAAGGTTCTCAGCTATCCGAGACAACTCCCAATCAGCGTGCCGGCTTCGGGGCTGGTCTCGAAGCGCACTTCGTCGAATATTGGCAACGTCGGTCGCACAATTGCGCACGGAAACGACATCCAAGGGAGACGCTTTGACACTTGTGCTTAGTATGTTCATGTTTTATATCTCTCTCTGTTTGTTATATCGTGGGTCTTAATTAGTCACTTCAGAACTTACTGATCTGAGCTTTTTCGCTTTAACAATCGGGCTATACTGGCGGACGTATATTCCTGAGAGTGGAGCGTCTTCATGCAAATAAGGAAAGAAAGAGCTTTTACGAGCATCGCACTATCCTAACTCTATTACATATTTGGCCAGCGCGTAATTAAAGTTTTATTCAACGACCGAACAAATCTGGCAAAATGCATATCCCCAGGATTTCTTATTCACGTATCACTAATTTAATCACTCGATCGAGTAAACCTGCAGACGTTTAAGGGACGCTGAATAAAACGTCATCCAATTTTCGTTCTCACTAAAAATCAATTGTTTGGTTTCTTGTGTCCCTCTTAATTTTTGTTCGCGAGCGAGTCACAAATTTATTGCTGAGGAAATTGAAGTTAAAATTTTAAAGTTTTCCCCGCGATAAATTTAGAACTTGTGGCGATGAAAAAAAAAAAAAGCCGTGCTCGCCGACGGGAAGTGGATGGCTGTGCGGTGTGGTCTCAGAGGTCAGCAAGCAAACAACAAGCACTGTCGCCGTCGAATTTAGCCTGTGAAATTGGCGTGTGGCGGTGACACTTGTATCACAGTTTTTGGCCTTGTCTACCTAACGTAAGCTCCGTTTTTATTGCTACCTGCTTCTTTGCGACTGGAACGCAGTAATCAACCGACACACACCAACATCAATTTGTTCTCAATGTCGCTTCCATACAGCGTTGAGACAGACAAGACGAACATGAAGAAGAAAGGACAGCTCCGCATTCTTTTCGTGTGTATCTGACCTGACGCCTTGCACGGGTGGTGGAGGTTTTGGTGGTGACGGTTGTAAACATTTTATTTAATAAAGAGCTTCGGGCCACAATAACTGGTAGGGGCACTTAGTCTAGGACTTCTACGGCCTTAGCTGTTTGTTGCGTCCGCTGAACCAGCCTTCTTTGGTCCTCTAGGCTTCGGTTGGACAACACGGCCTCCCGCACTGCTTAGGTTGCGAGCTTGGAATGTTTGAGGCGACCTGCATGCCTTGGCAAGCCCATGTAGTATGATACAGTGTGGGGTCCCCGCATAGCGGGCTTTCGTTTAGGTGCAATGTGGAACAAGACATCTGCATCGCGCTTCCAGAGGCATGCTCGCAATGGCGGGAACATCCGCAGCTCTAATCAGTCGATCGTTGCTCTCGTCCCGAATCATGGTTGGAAAGTCGTGGTTGCGGTCAAGTAAAAGTGGCACCCGCATAGGTTCTGATGAAAACGGTGCTACGAAGCGCTGCAAAGCGTGTGTTATCGGAAGAGGTTGCACGAGTAGAAGGCTCGCGTGTTGAACGTTGCCAGGCTAGATACCGTTCGCTGCGTTGAAACTTTTGCGAGAAATATTCATGATGACGTTTATGTCCTACTAACAACTTCAAAAGTGAACATGGTTAAGCAGCTCGATTTGAAAATATTTACAAAAATCCTTGTTTGCCGCTAAATTTAAGCTTTTTTGGGCCGAAGAGTAGACACAGACGAACGGGATACAGGAAATTAAACCCGTATTGTCATTTCGAAAAGAGCCAAGAAAAGCAAAACGAGCGCAAGGAGCGCAAGGGTGGTGAATGTTGTCGGTATGTTTTCTGCTTATTTGTTGTCCTTATCTTAATCCCGCTGATAACAAAAAATATTTCACTTGGCACCCAAGCAAATTTTTGGTCGACTGAAGCATCATACCTTTAAGCCATCGATGATTTGGGCAAGCTTCGAAAGTGTAGGCTCGAAGCGAACATTGCTTCAAAATGACAAGACATTCGAGCTCTTTGTTCAGCTTCTCGAACAGGAAAATTTAGAAAATTAAAATTATTTGAAAAGAGCTTACAAGACAGATGGCTTTCAAGCGCCCCTTCGGGCGTGCAGCACGAGGGGCACAGGACGCGACGCCAGCAGTCTGTACGAGCGGATATCCCAACACACCACATTCGATGTGGATGGAGTGCGAATGCTCGCTTCGTGCGTCTCTTGAGACTCAAGCCTTGGCGCTTAGCTGCTGGAGAGCAGGTGCCCGCTGAGTTCAGTGAACGCTAGGAAAAAAGAAACAGCGGTTTATCACGTATGTGTTGTTGTTGTTGCGACTGCTGGGCAAATGAAAAGGAAAGTGCACGGGCCTACCCGCTGGCTCAAGCCGAGCCACGATCGCTCCACGTGCAGACAGTAGGAGAGTTAAAAGAGATGTGAGGGAAAAATTCAGGGGACACTTTGGCGATCTAAAGTGCGCGAGGCGAAGGCCTTTGTGCGCACACATTTTTGCCTGCTTGTTTAAATTTTTATTATTTTTAAATTTTCATTTCTCTTAAATTTCTTTCTTTTTCTTTCATTTTTGCGGAGTTCATCCCCATCCTGGTCCGGGAGCTTCGGCGCATGCGGGAGCCATGGTCGTCGGCCGTGAGTTCTTGGCCTGCGTCACCCGGCCGTGCCACAGCATTTCAGACCCGAACCGATCTCGCCGTTCTTCCCCCGCCCCGCCCACCACCTAGACCACACAACACGATGAACTGAACCTGACTCAATGACCCGACCCCTACCCGACCCGAGACGCTGCCCACACGTGCCGACACCGTTCCCCTGCCCATGCCATTCGGCGCGTCCTGGGGCCCCGGCCGTCGGCTCTTGGTGACCTACGACGGCCAGGAAGCTTCGCGGGCCAGGAGTCATTCAGCCGTGTGCTTCGTCGTGGCGGCCAGCACCTGACCACTTTGTGCTTCCTGTCGGGCCATCCTCTGAAGCCCAATCACCACTTCGCGCGTCTCTTTGTCACCGATCGGGACGATCGCTCGGTGGCCCCGGGTTGTGTGACGAAGAAGACGAAGTTGGCAGTGGCCCGAGACGGAGCGTTCGCGCTAGGCCAGCAGCCATTAAAACCATCTCATTGCCATCAGTCATCTCGTCTCATTCTTCGGCTGGCCGTCACATAACAATATGTTTATTTTATTTCCATTAAATTTTTCTTTATACATTGTTTACTTTTATTTTTTCTTCAATTTTTAGTTTATTTTTATTTTCTGTGACATTTTTCTTTTTAAATATTTATTTATTTGTTGATTTTTATTTTTAACTTCCGTTTTTTTATTCCATAATTTTTGTATTTAACGAATTACTTATTAATGACAAATAAAATGACCAGTTACCAATTAATGACTAATTACTAATCAACCATTACTTAGTAATTGCTAAGAGTATATGTGTTATAGCAATTATGTCATTGATGACGTCATAGTGTGACAGACTCCGCGGACGGACGGACGGACAATGTGGGCCATTAGAGGCTTTCGCCTTAATACTGAAAGACAAGACGCGCGTCGCAAAAACCGCGTCATCACAAGTGATGACGATGGTTTAGCAACTGATACCCCCGGTGGCAAGGATCCCTCGCCCTATGAGCGAGAACCCCTAGATCCCAGCCCCGTAAGGCCGAGAAGCCACCCTCTACGTGTCACTCAGCGATGTGGTGGTGGTAGTGGTTTTATTAAAAATAATAGTAAAAAGGAAGGAAAAGATTTTTGCTAGCCCCGGCATCTTCCATCGATACTGAAGCACCTGAGCTGGGGCAGCGGACAGCAGGCAGAATGGAGAAATGAAATAAAAGAGGTGAGGGGACCGGAATAGAGGACAGGGGGAGAAATAATATGTACAAACTATTTACACAATAAGAAATGTGTCCAGGTTGTGCGCGTGATTAGTTCATTTTAGAGGAATTAAATCACACACGCGCACAGCACTGCGTTGGTTACAACTGGAGTGGGGCGTCCAGTTATTAATCGTTCAAGGTAGAACTCGCGGAGCGTTCGGTCACTGCGTGTAACTACCTGACGGATAACAGACGGGACGTCAAGCCCGTGTGTTCGAGGAATGCACAGCGGCTCACCAAAGTTCGCTCACGAGTGCGCGCACTGCCCTGCGGCCACAATAGCGTCTTGATGGAGTGGTGTATGAGATTTCACGCCGTGCGCAGAGCTGATTGGGAACTCCTTAAGCGCGAGTTAAGAAAATTGGTTTTGAGGAAAGGGAATGGCGCAGTAATTGTCTCGCATATCTCGTTGGACACCCGAACCGCGCCGTAAGGGAAGGGATAAAGGATGAAGTGACAGAACGGAAGAAAGAGGCGCCGTTGTGGAGGTTTCCAGATTAATTTCCAATGCTACCGCTTGCCAACTCATAATGTAATTAGGTCCCTATGTGAACTTTTTGCTCTCGTTATATCTCCCCCCCCTTCTGTCGGAAATCAGCGATTTAAGACAACGTCGGATTTCCAACAGAAGTGGAGGGGAGAGATATAAGGAAAGATAAAAAATGCATATAGGGACCTAATTACATTATGAATCGGCAATGCGGTAGCATTAGTTTAGGAGCTGTTGATGCCTTTCCCGGAAGAGGCGTCAATTCCGGTCTGATGACGTCACCTTCATCCAGCCAACGGGAACATGTTGCTCTGGTGAAGTCACTTCACTTCAACCAATGTGAATTATCCAGTGTGATGACGCCATTTCCCTCTAGCCAATGGGATAATTTTATGACCAGCGCCAGTTTGCCCCCTAGGCGGCTTTATACAGCTCTCGCATTAAAAAGGAAAAGGTGAAGGAGTGCGGCATTGCAATATTCCTTTGTTAGCTTCAAAGTTCTTTAGAAATTGTTTTTTATATCAACTGTAATTAAAGTTCCTTCCACCTCCTTTCAAAATCACATAAACGTTCTCTCTAATAATAATAATTGGTTTTTGGGGAAAGAAAAACGCGCAGTATCTGTCTCATATATCGTTGGACACCTAAACCGCGCAGTAAAGGAAGGGATAAAGGAGGGAGTGAAATTCATCTTTTGCATTGCTCCTTTGAGGATGTTACATATTTGTGAGCGGGTACTCCGCGTATTTTTCTGTCTCGGCGCTAAACACCAGCCAAGTCCACATCGCAGGCGCGCGCCATTTCAGTGCAAGATATCAACAACACGGGGAGCGCCATTCAGCCGACCTGGCGTAGGTGTTATCGCTCCGCGGCAGGTCCCATTGGTTTCGAGCGCTGTTCCAGAAACAGTTCCGCTTCCGGACCGCTCCCTCGGTGTAGGGACTCTCCGTACCGCGGCGGCAGTTTTCGGACGATAAGAACGACGTCCGGAAGCTTCCGAGGGAGCTAAACCGAGCAAACCCAACAGTAAGTCGCCGTCTATAAAGGAGGATATATAATTCTGCGACCGAAGAGGATCTCGTATGACTGTCGTGAGGATCTCGTATGACGCGCACATACGATGGAATTCTTCCGACTCATCTGGAGAACGTAAAAAGCGTGGGTAAACAGAGCTATGTAAGGCAACGCTTGCGCATAATCCTTCGCGTACGGGAAACCGAAAGCAAACACCGAAATCCGATGCAGCGAGGAGCTCTCTAGAGAAAGTCTATAAAGACGCTTCCAGTTCAACAAGGAAAAAGAATGTGAGCATCCTGATCATGACACCATGCATTCGTTCGCATCGTGTCACAGGTAGAGCTCCTTTGAGCGATGCGACGGAACCAATGACAATAATAATAATAATAATTGGTTTTGGGGGAAAGGAAATGGCGCAGTATCTGTCTCATATATCTTTGGACACCTGAACCGCGCCGTAAGGGAAGGGATATAGGAGGGAGTGAAAGAAGAAAGGAAGAATAGGTGCCGTAGTGGAGGGCTCCGGAATAATTTCGTGCACTGACATCGCACAGCACACGGGCGCCTTAGCGTTTTTCCTCCATAAAAAACGCAGCCGCCGCGGTCGGGAACCAATGGCAAACTTGTCCAGCGCGCATTGGCTGCGTGTGGCACGGGGAACGACGGGTGCGTCACGGAATCGCGACGAGTGATGTGTGTGACGGATGCGGTGCAGTG